>NC_034413.1:52248275-52453781 GCF_002078875.1 Numida meleagris
GCCCTCTGGCTGCCAGGGCACACTGCTGACTTGTCACCAATCAGAACCCCCAGATCCCTTCCCCCAGGCCTGCTGTCCACCCCCTTGTTCCCCAGTGTCAGATTTGCCTTATTTTTTTTATGTGAGGGATTAAATATGGCCTTTGTATCATATTCTTAAGGAAACAAAAGAGCTCACAAAAAATTGCATGAGACAGATAAGACAGTTTTAAGATCAATTTTTATTGAAAAATTAAAACTGCATTGCATATCTTTATAATTTCAACATTTCTTTAACCACAAAACAGAGATTCTGTTTAAAAAATCTCTTCATATTTGTCACCATTCTAAAAACAGATTAGCAACGACGATTTTAAAATCCTGGGCTACCACCAAGTTCCCTGCTTCTGCCTGTTTGCAGTGAATGGTATAATCTAACAATCTTCTCCAGAGAAGTACTGTTAGTAATACAATCAGAATTTTTTCTCATTCAAAATCAACAGCTGATGTTGATTTTCTTCTAACGATCAGCCATTTCCATTAAAATTACTTCAGTTCATAAGCACTGTAACTACAAATTCAGCTAAACACTTGCCTATTATTTATTTGATCTGAATTCACCCATCCCAAATTACAGTGATTGTCAGTGTAACTTAAAAGATGAAATTGCTACATTAGAGTGTATTTTAAACCTCAGAAGAGCAAAGTTACTCACTTGAAATAGTAATGCTTTGAATTAGTCAATACTTCTGTATATCCATACTTCCTGAACTCTCACAGTCAATAGTGTATGGATTAAAAAACAGGAACATTTCAGGTAACCTTTAGTTTGAGAAGTTGTAAGATATTACTCAGATGGAAATTACCTACTGAGAGGAAAACACAAATGAGTTTTCTTACTGATGAATTACAGAATACTTTGGGTTGGAAGCAATCTTAAAGTTCCAACTCCTAGTCAAAAATCAGCTAACCAGGTTGGAAAATATTACAAGCCCTGTGCCTATGGAAGCAGGCTGATATTACAATTAAAATCTTCACAAGAAAAAATATAATTGCGGGTATCATCTCTGTCAAGACACAACACTGCAGAAAGGCAAAATAAAATTCATACTGTTGAAAGATGGATTTAAAGCTCCTTTCTCTAGAGAAAACACCTCTGTGTTAACTGATTAATTTCTGAGGCAAGCAGGAGGAGATCCACTTCCTCCTGGATACAAACCATTTGTGGCAACAGGTACAACCTCTGATGCTTCTTACCTCCAAAAAGCAAGATACTTCACTGAATGAAGAAGGAGAAATTCTAGTAAGCATAACACAGAATATGGGCTGAGGAGATCTATTTCTGGCTATATCACAGGACTGCCCAAAGCTTGCTGTATGAATGCCAGAAAACCATATTACAGTCTGCCCTATGGTTTCACAGTCAGTTACATCAGATAATTCTCTTTAGTTTATATGCTCCTAAGGAATATAAAATTTCAAATGCAATTACTATAATATTGAGATGATGAACTGGATACCAGATCCATGAGGTTAAAATGTTAACATTAGAGGATTAAGGGTAAGTTGGATCTTACATCTCTAATAATACATTTGGTGAGTTAACTTGACAAGGGAGCAAAGTAAGGTCAGTAGTTAACTGTCTTTGCACTGACCATCCTAGTTTGTATTGTTTCTCATAAACCACAAGTACTGAGGGAATTCCTTCAACATTCTGTGGCTGGACTTCACATAAAGTAAAACTGTGACAGAGACCAGATCTCAGACAGAAGCCTTTCAATTTAAATGTGACAAGTTCTTTCCCTTCAAAGCAAACTTCTTTCTACTCCTAAAAACAGTTCCCAGTGACAGACCATTTGGTTTTGATGAACAGTTTATGAAGAATGGCAATTAATATTATGGAAGTTGTTACTGAAGTCAGTATTCACACTGACTGCTTCTGCATGGCAGGCCTCAAGTCTCAGCATGGATATTTACATGAAAAATGTTAACTAGCAAAAACATGGCAAGATATCAGCAATATAATTAAAGGAGGTTAATGCTTAAGATGAAGAACGTAAGATTCCAACTGCACTGTATTGATGAAAGTAACCTAATAAAAGAAATACTGTGCTGTGGAAGAGGGATGAACAATACTCCTGTGAAAATCTGGGAAGGCTGTGCTACACAATACACCATTTATCACTTTACAGATTCTTCCTTCTATCTGCTCTGACCCTGCTGAAGATGTGAGACAGCATCCTCAGAAGACAACCCATCAGACCCACAGAATGGAATTGTCTGGTTTCTGTAGCTGTCTGTCCTTCCACAGGAACGAAGGGGGGTAAAGAGGAAAGGAGGATGGCATAGTGTGCATTCACTGCATATTTCTAAAATAATTAATGTTATTACTGATTTGGAGGAAAAAGGAAAAAAAAAAGGAAACCCAACTAATTATTGACTTGCATGATAATAGACATAGAGTCATATATGATGAGGTTTAAAATCAGCATATTCCATTTATCACGGTGGCAGTAATTCTGTAGACAGAGAACTATTGAATTTTCATTTTGTTCCACTATTCTGCTTTCACTATGGAGTTTTCCACTTTTTAGTATTGATTATACAGTGATTAAAACTGAACAAGCTGCATATGACTCTGGTGTCTATACTTTGAAAAGTCTGCCTGGTTTAAACTGCTGTGACATGCCAGCTGTATTAAAAGATTCTGAGATGAATTTTGGTTCCATTTATTTTTTTTGTTCCAAACATATAGTGAATTTAATTTCACTGAGAGAACGATGCTCATTAAGACTCCCACATAAATGCTACAGACCTTCAGGAATCTTCCCACTGAATTTAGTTAAAATGATAATAGAGATTAGTCCTGACATACAACTCAAAAACAGGGGCCTTGGTTAGCAGCTAATATTCACTAGAAAAGCATTCAGAACACTGAACAGACAGTCAGACATTACATTCAATAAACTGAAAATTCTAATATATTAGGGGATTTCATTATTTGACAGCCTATGTACAATGTTAGAACTCCTTATAATCAGTAAAATTATCTGTAAATTATTATTTTAAGGGCACTAGGATTTAAATGAAATTGTCAGCTAATATTTTTTATCATTTCTTTGGCTCACAAATACACTAAAATACCATAAACATTATTTAGAACTTCAATAATATATAAATAGGATACATTACAAATGGAAGAAAATACAAGACAACTCTTCAGCATGGTAAATCTCTGCATATAAATAAGCAAATATTTTGTATACCTACAATTCGACAATTACCTTGCTGTAAAACTATTACATTTAAATTCTTTTACACAAAGTCATTTAACAATAATATACACAATCTACACAAATTAACCCCTAAAAATACAGCAATAATATACCTGTTACAATGACTCTGCTACTATTATCCCCGATGTGACACTAAAGGGAAAATACAACAATTTTACTTGAAGGTGCTGTTAGAGATTGCTATTTCATATGTGACAGAAGCACCAACAATAAGGTTCAACACTGCTATACATCTTCTTTAGCTCCTAAGAATCTACATTTTAGAAATGTTTCTATTTGTCTATTTTTACCTGGCAGGAAAATCTGTAGCACATTATCCACATCATTAGTTGTTGAAGGAAAAGTTAATTTTCTTAAAGTGGAAAACATGCTGTGGCTTAGACCTAAGTTCATAACCTCTTTTTATATTTATATATATATATGTATATATATATATAATTATAGATATATATTTATACTGTACATGTATACTGTACAGAGTTCTTAATTTTCTATTTTCACACTTACTAATTTCCTGCTGACAATAAACAAGACCAATCTAAGAGTCAACAGTACTTAAGATAATACATTTTCCCTCAGTAAAATGATCTACCAATACACATATATTTCAATAGCCTATAAGTTTTTGTTGCTGTTTAAGGATGTCTTAGGAGATTGGAACTTACAGAAAGAGAATTTCCTTAAAACATGTTCTGCAGAACTGGGTTAAAAAAATAACCAGTACTGGAAAACAGTGAATTAGAGAAACAAATATCTCAACCACCATGCTAGAGTTCCTGGCCCAATCTCTCTATTTCCTCAATGAGGAAGTCTATGTCAGACTTAGTTGCTGCTGGGTTTGAGATGACCATTCGGAAGAAGTTGACTTTATCGCCCTGAGGCTGATATCCAACCATGGTAGTACCTGACTCCATCATCAGGGCTTTTATTTTCGGTGCCACCTTTAGAATTTAAAATGGAGGAGGGAGAGATAGGGGGAGGGACACAAAGACAGAGAGGGACAGAGAGAGAAAGAGAGAGAGAGAGATTTTGAGAATTTTTATTTTTTCTTTGAATATCGCAAGCTTTCTAAATTTAGGGAAAACAAAAAGGAACGAAATGGACAGTTTAGAAAAGCAATATAAGATCTGTAAGAGAAAAAGCTTGAAAGTTTCAGGGATTGTATATTTGAAGTAAAATTGGCAATGATAATATTAATCTTCTAAGAAATCTTTTTAATTAAGAGTCTAGCAGCATCCTAGTATTTTCAGAACATAATATTTTAATATATCTAATGTACATAATTTCTATGTGCTGATTAATTATCATTATTCTTACATCCTGAAAAATGCATATTTGAATGAGAAGTACTGAATCAGTTCTACTACAGTCTTTGGATAAAGGAGATATGTATAATTTTGATGACAAGAAATGTTGGGGGCAATGGAGTATTTCTTTTCTTGTTGTATGGTTTTTTGAAAACTCACTCCAGAATCAACTTTTTGAGGGCCATGGATGCCTTTCATGAAAATATATGTATTCTCAAAGTCAACTTGCTAAAGGGACAAGGTAGAGACAGTGGAAATTTTTCAACAAGATCTTTGCTGTAGGGAATATTTTCTGCTAGCATAAGCCATGGAAACCTTCCAGCAGTTTTGCAGTACTGTGCATTTACCTCTGTTACACTTCCTCACTTTAATTTATAAGAAATACTGTTCCAACAGTCTTAATATGCAGTATTAGGTGAGCCCAGTTTTGCCATCTAGACCTTTCTCCTGCTCTACTGTCTCCCAGCCAAGGTCAGAGCTCTGGTTGGTAACTGTTTTGTAGGATGCTTTATGATGTCCCTTAACAATTAACATGGTCAAATAAAATATTTCATCTTTATTCCCAATCCTATCGAACTCTTTTTTTTCTTCTCACTTTAGGCAACTTCCCTAACACTAGGTCATCCCAGGAATATCTGTTTTCTTTCTTGAGTGTGATGAAGACAAAAAAATCCTTCACAAAACCTTCCAACTTTGTCCATTCTTCTTCCTTCCCACACATAAAAAATGCAATTCATTTTTACAACTATAAAATAATTGTGTTGTCTCCCGAATTTACTTCATTCCACTTCTATTTGTCTAAAATGCTACTACAATTTTTTTCACTTCCCTCAGTTCCTAGGTAACAGAAAAATTCTCTGGCGGTGCCTCTACAATACCTTCATTTCCCTCTACCATTTCTTCAAAAATACTATCCCAAAGTTCCAAACCATATTCATTTTCATTGAAATGCAGTAATCATTCAAACAGTGCAAAATCACCTGTAACTAAGCAAGAACACCTAAAATCAAAATAAAGATCTGAGAAAAGACTTGCACGTTTCCATGTCCCATATCTGCTCCAACACTTTCAAATAGTTACTCCTCAGTTTCTCTTTCTGAAATGCTGCCCTGTTCAAACAAGATGGGGACGTCTTCCATAACTAGCTTCTTTTTAAATATTCTTATACACATTTGGGACCACAGAAGGAATAGGAAACAAACAAACACAAACAAGCAAGCCTGATTATGTTCTGTATTTTGTTCCATAGGGAAAACGTGACTTCAGCCCCAAATGGAGATAAAAGTGAACAAATATCAAAGCCATAACAAGAAATTGGAGAACTTCCATCCTAGCATCTGGAACTTGTCAACACAGAAATGTATTATTTTTAATAAACAGAATACTTTGGGCTGAAATAGCAGATTATACTTTTGCATTTAACATGAGCCTCATACCCTGTGCAACTTTTCTCGTCTCTCATCGCAGTCTGGCATGCCTCTGAGACTTGGTGGAATATACCAAAAACATACATTTGTGTGCTCTGGCTGCAAAAAGAACCAAACACATACATCAATAAACAAAGTAATACAGGTCAACCATATACTTTAAGGGTTAATATATTTTAGCACAGATTTGGAGGCAAAAAAAAAATCGCAGAACTGTTTTCACATCTGCCATGTTAGATTCCTTATATATTGCCCCGTTTTAGGGTGCTAATACCTTTTAGGCAAATGCCTTCTACCTTCACACAGTGTTAAGGGGAACTGTTTTCCAGGCTCCCTACATGGGCAACTCCATCTTCCTTTTCATAGTCAATAAAGAGACAATGTATTTATGTCACTCTATCAACAAAGGCTTCATACAGCAGCACTAGTAACATGAAGTATAGCAAAAACGGCAGATTTGCAGTTATGTACATGGTGGCACCTGGAATCTCAGCATAAATAGACTGCGTTAAGGCAGTCTTCACACCCTACATACAGAAATTTTCTGGAGAGAGGAGACAGAGAAATAGATAGTAAGAAAGGGGAGAGAAATCTGATATTTATGGTATAAAATCAAATACATCTGCCCAGATGCAAATAGCCACTCAGTTTTTTTTGGAAAATTAGAGAAGTTTTGCATAGCTAGGTTGAAGAACTGTTAAGAGGTGTGAAGGCTGTTTTCAGAATTCCATGTAGATTTGGCTCCTACACCTGGGTTAAACAAAAGAAAACTTACCTCCCCTTCAAAAACCATCTCGAATTCTTCTCTGTTTTTTATTTTAGTATAGAGATATTCTGCCAGTTCCAGGCATTTGTTGATCTGATTTTCAAATCCTACTGTACCCTATTTTAAAAAGAAAGTAAGTATTAAATACAGAGTACTTTTACCTCCTCAGATGTAATCATCTTTTCAGAGAGATTTCACTCTAAAATGGCTTCAGACATATAACATTCAGCACAATTATTTCTAGCAATTTAGAAGTAAAGTCAGTTGCTACAGAAGCAGCTAAATGTGTCAAAACTGTAATCACCACTGGTTTTTGTTCTAAGAGAATTTCTTATGATAACAGGAAAGGCTTTTGATATTTTTAATACGGTATCTTTAGCTCTCTTTTCTTCAGTTTCTAAAAATACAAATGTTAAGTGTTGTTTTCGTAGTTCTTGCTGAAAGATTGGAAACACGGAACAGAAATTCAACTGAAAGAGTAAGATTTGGGAAGTAATCTATTTCATTTAAACAGTTTGCAAGAAGTTTGCATTTTAAAAAGTCAGCAAACAAAAGCCTGTTTGCTTAAAGTCATTTGCTTATCTACTGGTCTTTTGTAGCATCTGATCTTCTGAAAGATCAGAATCTCTTTAAAAAGATGAGTGCTGATAATCAATAAAATAGGAAAAACAAAAAATTTTTAAGTACAATTCTACATATGAATGAAAAATTAAAAACAACAGAAGCACACTGTTATTAATTACTATACTATTCCTGGACTACATTGATCTAGTGACTTAGAACTAGATCTGACCACATACCTATGTGTTTAGAAGTTGTGTTTACACAAGTATTAAAAAAGCTTTCCATTACACTAAATGAATAAATTACATAAATAACTTCTGATGTTTTAACTGGGCTTTTATGATTTACCTTTGCCTTCCACATCAACCAGAATTTGAAAATGTCCACATGTCGACCACACTGTATTGCCTTATCTCCAGTGTCATAGGATACATCATACTGTTTGTCTTGCTGGAAAAGATATCCTGCACACATTTGATTGCAGCCTTGAAGTATACCCTGTAATGAAAAACATGTATTTGCATGAAACATATTGCATATGTGCATGTCAATCTGTATGCATTAATAATACATAGATGTATATCAAATTAGATCTTTAAATGGACAAATTATGAAATATGGACCTTGTTTTGTAAACCTGAGACATAGACAAGATTTCATAACCTAAGATGTTTTCCTTAGGAGTTCTTCAAATGCATCTGGATTCTTAATTTCAAGCACTAACTTCGTTCACTTCATAATGTAAGGCTGTGGTTTTAAGACTTAAATAGTTCATTTATTAAATTATGTAGTAGAACACAGTTGCATCCTTTCAGGGCTGCACGCAGCTACAGTAAATGTAGAAAAAAATTAAAGCATCCAACTTTATATTTTGTCCAGCTTAATGACACTTAATATTAATGATAACTGTGAACACAAATGATCTAACCTTGATGGATTTTGCTTAGCAAGCAAGGAGAAGGGGTGCATCACAATCACTGCTTTTAAAATGATGGTCTACAAATGAATAGAAACTTATGAATTTTGGATAAGGGTCTATGCAGAAAACACAAAGAAGAAAATTCCTATACGTTACACAAAAACTTCTAAAATACTGTGCAAGATATAAAAAAAAAAGAAGAAAAGAATAAGCTTTTTAATTAAGCAGTTTAGACTGTGACCAGTCACTAAGACCATAGTTGTATGGTCAATATGCCAAGGGAACAAAGAGGCAAATGCTCAAATGAAGTACACAAGCATAGCTGTAGTGTACTTAGAATATGCAAAGATCCAACAGCTGAAGATCTGACGTATATTGTTTATAACTTTGACAAAAGAAAAATAAAAAATAGAACAAACATACAAGAAAACCAATTTCCGAAATGCAATATAAACCCAAAGGATAATGCACTATTCTTTTGAAAAGTAGGGTTTGATAGTTACATTTTTGTTTACTGTTTAATTACTAAATATAAAGCAGACCTTCTCCCGGACCAGAATGGCAGAACACTGCAACAATACTCCCATCATCTTGTGTGGATTCCAAGTGACTGAATTGGCTCTGAAAAAAAAAAAAGAAATAAATAAAAATACATATTCAGATAGGTCTGAAAACCAGAAATTCAACCTGGAGTTGCCTTAGTTCTCTGCTTTGAGCTGGAAATGTACAGAATTTTTGACCAGCTGATTTCACTATGGAGATTATCACTATCTCAGATATGCGTCTCCTTTGCCAGCTGTACTGTCCAGTAAAGGAGTTTTTCATGTGTTGACTTCAAATATCAGACTCCTGATTAGTTTATATTATTATTAATAAAACAGCTAATTAGTGTCAGGCTGCATTGATGAGCTGAAATAGTAACTTCCTCCCCCCAAAACCCCACTTTAGAAACAGCACTAACAAAACTAACAAAAACAGTACGGTCCAAGGTACAGACTACGTGACAGAGCAAAGAACTAAGGAAAAAATCTGAAGCACTGGGAAAGTACAGTTATTTGCTGATCAGTCAGTGGAAATGTAACAGTAAAGGAAAATTCACTTTGAATGCTTATCTGCTTTTCCAGCTAGAGCCAAAAGAGGCCTTTTCTATATTATCTTGCTAAGTTCATGGACTGTTAAAAGGCTATAAAACTTTATAATCCTACAATTCTGCATATAAAGGTTAAGACTTCTTATGTATAAGCGCAAGTGGATGCATAAGATCATCTAATTTAATTGCCAAGATAAGACATTCTCTACTTTTAATATATCAATCTAGACAGTTTAATGATGATGCTAAAATAAATGTACCAACATAATATGTCCACTGACCTCCTCACCCCAGGTTATTAATTACAGAATATCCCTTGATTCACTGCATGTTCCGGAGAAGGAAACCATGTAAAGATATTTAATAGACTATACACGTGTTCACACAATCATAGAACCACAGAATATCCCAAGTTGGAAGGGACCCATAAGGATCATTGAGTCCAACTCCTGGCTCCACACAGGACTACACAAAAAAACAGACCATATAACTAAGAGCTTTGTCCAGATGCTTCTTGAACACCGGCAAGCTTGGTGCCACGCTTCCCTGGGGAGGCTGTTCCAGTGATTGACCATCCTCTCGGTGAAGAGCCTTTTCCTGATACCCAACTGAAACCTCACCTGTCAAAGCTTCTTTCAACACTGTTGGAAGAAATTTCAAAGAGATTTCCCCCACTCCTGCCCCCTGCTCTCAGAGAACAAGTACAACCACAGTTCCTCTGTTTTTGGCAACATGACAACGCCTTCACTCCAATCTGAAGACCACATATTCCACAAAGATTCCAGATACAATTCCAACCTCCATCTGCAGTAGGCTGGATAGAAGCATATCTCAGCCAAAAGAATAATGTGGTCTAGGCTGCATCTGGGGAGTTCACATTTCTTCTAGAGCCTCCTTAGGCAGTGTAGACCAGCAGATTAAGTAGATGTGCCAATTAAAATTGTGTATGTTAAAGAAATTATTTTTACAATATTTACTTCGTATTAAGACACGTTGCCTGTGACTAGAAAATTGGATGGGGCATACTGCTCTGCTGATTCAGAGTTCTCCTGCTATAACATCCTATATCGTGCCAGAATTGTCCATATGCTTTTCCTACCATTCCTGCCATACATCATTCTTACTTACAGTACAAGATGCCCACCACCGGGAAAGTCTATTTAATGGAGAGCTTTGCTCACTGCTCTCATTTTATGCCTTTAGACATTGCCCACGTTTGGCACAGTTGTCTCAAGGAAGGAATTTGGTGCTAATTAGAGAGGATATGGGTAGAGCTTGTTTCAGATCTTTTTTTTTTTTACTTCCCCCGAAGCTTATACTTGCAGTGATGGGAAATATCTTATGATTCTGGTTCTTCATTGCAGTTCTGACTTTTCTTCAGATTAGCATCATTTTATGACAGAACAGTTTCAGGAGAAATCTGGAGACAAAGACACCTATGGTGTTATATACACAGTATCTTCTACAGACTATAGCCTTGTCATCACTAGATGTGGGAGCATCATTGCCAAAGTCTACACATGGGACACCTCCCAAGTATGAATTGAAAGGGCTGGAGGGAAGGTCATGCTCTTGCTTATACCTTGTTTTTTTCTTAAATCCATCCTCACCCATTCACACTCAAACCTTCAATTTGCCTTTATAATCCCTTAAAAACTACGCCTAGAACAATCTTCTCTCCATTTTTCTTGCCAAGCAATAGCCTTGCCTTCCTTTGAATCTGTTGAAAACTTGGTTTTCACTGATGTATATGTACACCTCGCTGTTATCTTGTGCAGAATTGTTTGTCATACTTCTGTTTAATTTAATATTTAAATTCTTTATTCCAGCAAATTCATCTTTTCATGAATTTGTGAAGTGTCATGTACCTCACTAAGGTATTTAAATAACAGGATTACTAACAGAGTGCGTAGTACCTTTCTATTCCATTCAGTTTATGACGATGCTTTCGGGACATTAAGAGTCCACCTCCCCAAGCAGCCTGGAAGAGATAGGAACAAAAGAGAAGATTCGTCATTCTGAAAAGCCTAACATACCTTAATTTACTCAGGATCTAATAAATATTTTGATTCAAGACAAAACATGTAAACCAAAATCCTCTGTTGCCTGAATAGCATGTCAGTCAGTTACTTACATCTACATGGAGCCAGAGGTTGTATTTTTCACATATATCTGCAATTTCCTGTATTGGATCAAAGGCTCCGTAAACTGTGGTACCTGCAGTTGCATTTACAAAGAGAGGAACGTATCCCTACAATGAAAATAACAATATTATTTACAAAGTTCAGTCTCTTTCAGGAAAAACAAAAAGTGAAATTCATAATTTTGAATTAGATTAAATAAATGTGAACTACAATTCTAAAGAGTTTGCAAGTGTAAAGAAGTTAAGAAATGAAGAACAATCTTGGTAGCTCTAACTTAGGTGTTTCTGTATAAAGTTGTTAGATTTTTCATTGCACTGATTCAAGGAATAACAATAAATGCCTCAAAAATCAAACTTACTGGCTATAGTTAGTTACTGACCCTGCACTCTCACACTTGAAAGGTATGGGAATTTTTAGGATTATCATTCAACAGAATTTTTGATGGTTTGACCAAACATCAAAGTTTGGCAAAAGTAGTCTTAATTTAAAGCGTTAGCATTTTTCCACATACTTCCAAAGAGAAAGTTATTTTTAAAAGTTGTAAAATGCAGGCGTGAGACAATGTATAAACAAACAAACATTCTTTAAACAGTAAATAGAAACCATTGCAAGATAGCTCCCTAAACGATACAGAAATATATAATTAAATAGTAGAAAAATATTATTACAAGATTTATATTGTTATAATGTTTTTGTTTAATGCAAACCTTCAGCCTTCCAAGGAAGAGTTAACACATTTTATTAAGCCAAACATTTAAACACTATTTTAAAAAAACAACAAACACAAACCTTCTGTTTTGCTTCCAAAATTTTTGCTTCCAAATCAGCTGGTATTATTTTGCCTCTGTAATTATTGTAGAAAGAAAGACAAAGAAAATTGAAGATTGCATACAGAAATACTAGCTACAGTTGAAATAATTTAATAGGATTTTCTCAACAGGCGATTAGCAACTTGACACACTGTATTGAACCAGCCCCTAAGTATACCAAAACAAATTTAACAGATGAACACATTTAATATATCAAAACATTAGCATCCATCCTACCTTTCATTGCACTTTATCAAAATTACATTTTCCGTTCCAAATCCAAGTGCAGCTCCTGCTTTCTTTATTGAGTAGTGACTCTGCAAGAAAGCATATGCACATGGAGGGGCCATTTAATAATGAAATGTACATGATGTACATTTCATTAAATGTAATGATGTACATTCGCAATGTACATCAATAAATTTACAGTTAGCTGTGTATTAAGCTCACATGTTCTGAGGTAAAGAGAACCAGTTTAGGGACTGCAGCCATGCCTTTGGTTTTGACTTCAGGGAAATACTTGTAGCGTGCTGCCATTATGCTGTACATGTTGGAGATGGCTCCTCCTGTGAATGAATAAACAAATGAATACTAAAATAGCGATAACAAAAAATGAATATTATACCGAAGACACACAAGCCTCAACGGCATTATCAGTGAAAGTGGCAGCAAACTATGAAAAATAAATCTCTGAAAAGCATGGCATTTGTCTAAGTAGCATAGGAACAGATGCTCTAGAAAGTTATACTGGCAGCCTGATCTATCATCTCTCTCAACTGCTAATATTTTGTAACACTTTCCTAAAATTATCAGTTTTCATTCTGCTGCTTTTGCAGGACAGCTTCTTGTTAATAAGAGTAATGGGAAGTTATCAAATTCTCTCGAGGCTATCATCATATACAGTATAGATTTAATCCCATCTCATCTGTAAATACAGAACCAGATGCCTAAAAGGTGGGTTTCTCCAGCTAAGGTAGTAATCCTAAACCAACTTCAAAGTCAGTTAAAAGAAAGAGGCACTTTGCAGGCTGGTTCAGCTAGTATATTTTTATACCTCTGGTGAATGTGAGTCAAGAAAAAAAACATCTATTTCTCTTTCTTTTATTCTACAAAAAGCCCAGTGCAGCTAGCTTAGCTGTACAATGCAGACATCAAGATTTAGCATAAAGAATCTCAGCTATAAAGTTTAGGAAAATTTATTTCACCAATATTTCTTCATCAACCAGAACACTGGGCAAAATTTTTCTCGCAGATGGGACTAGATATTAAGCAAGAGCGCATTCCTGGATTTTATGCAGGCTGTTCCAAGAGAAGGCGGAATTTGTCCTTCATCCTCTGAAACAGGATGGTTTTCTCCCCCACCAACAAAACCAGAAACCTGGAGTTCTGTTGGGTGCCTGTTGTCCAGATACGGACCTGGGGCTTCCACATGTTTTCACCAAACTAGCTGGATTTCTGAAAGTTACATGTAGTCCCTTTTTCTCAATAGCAGGACATGTTCTGGAGGTCAGCACCTCCACAAATTAGGCACAACAAAGGGTGTTTAAATGCCAAACCATGTTCCAGAATTTGTAATCAAGCTTTAAAAAATGTTAGCCAGTGTTTTGTATAGCCATGATACATAGACATACCCAAAGATAAAAATCTCTTTTTTCTAACTTTTTTTGTGGGATGCTTGAACAATGCATATACACGTGGGAAATTCCTACTTCTAAAACTCTGACATGCTGTTTGGTCTTGCAGATATTTCACACAGAATGTGGACATTCAGATAGAGCTTATGGTTATTTTAACTTTTGAACTTTTAGTTAAACCACCAAGCACAAGAGAAAAACCCACCAGGTGAGAATATTCCATCGCCATCTTTATTCGACCATCCAATAATCTCTCTCATCTTTCGAAGAGTTATTTGTTCCATGAGGACAAAAACAGGGGCAATTTCATAAGTAAACCTGCATAGGTAAAGAAAAAAAAAAAATTAAATACAGATTCCAAAAAACACAATTGATTGGTTCAGATTCCTAAAAATTTTCCTATAACTCGAGGATCTGATATCGCAAACCTTATGCAGGCAAATATCCTCAGAGGACAATACGTGAAATATTGGTCAATAAAGACCTGCAGTATCAATAACTTTTCTATTACAACCAACATGAGACCTAATACTCACCATCACAGTGCTTCTGACTGCTATGTTGCCACACATTTGTCTCCCAAAGTGACAATTCTTTATTAAAACAGTGAACTTCAATGAGCTAACCACAGACATAATTAGAACTATTGAGCTAGGGCTCCAAAGTCTAAATACAATTAATTATGTGGATTTATTCTGTTGATGATCTCCAAGGACAACTTATTTCTACAACACCATGTGATCAATAACTGTCAAGAGTAATTATAAATGATGATTTCCTAATTACCAATTACAAATACAAGACAACAGTCAACGGTTATATCCATTTAATGAAGGCAAAAAGCAATGCATAGCCTGGTGTGCCATGATGTCACTGACAGACCTGCAGATGGGAAGTGACAGCCATACAACCATTTCTGGTGAGGAAGCTACATGGGTAAATTGCTAATGCTGTAAATAAACTGATTGTCGGGTATGCCAAGGGAAAAATAAATAAATAAAGGCTAAAATACATATCTAAGTAAGGGGTTGGGGGAGGGGGGGGAAGAACACAGGAGCATAAAGAAACTAAGCATTCATGTTGTCATTTTTAACAGAATCTTTAGGAGGGTGACACCCTGACACTACGGAGCTGCGTGATCATTTCTGTTTTCAATGTAAATAATTTCACCACAATTTACATGTTGTTTCTTTAATACTAAAATGACACTGAGAATTATTATGGCAGACCCTAGGGGCACAAGCTATACCTGAAAGCTTGTATTTTACTTATGTCTACGTTGTTTAGTCTAAAACATTAAAGTTCATATTTTTACTATTTTTGTCATATTTACTGTCTGTTTATGTCATATTTTACTATTTTTACTTTATTTTTAGCTGTCACTGCTATTTTGAGAAGCAAAAATATGATTTATTTTGTTTTTATCATTATCAGAACTGTCAGAGACAGACAGTTGAATACCAATCTGGAATTTGGGTGTTACCAGTGATTACGGAGACATAATGTTAACAAATCAGTTGGTGTCTGCAACCTTCTCAGTATAAGAAACATCACAGTTCATTTTGTTCTGTGTTTTTTTCAAATATTGCAAATCTAAGACACATTCCAATCTTTATTTAGGCAGAATGCCCAGCTGAAGCCAACAGGAGCTCAGCGGTGTACAAACCAATGTAGCCTATATATAACACAAATTGAAATCAATGTGATTTTTTTCCATCAGTTTAAATGCATTTTGAATTTTATCTGGAAACTTGATATGTTCATGCCTATGTACTTCTTGAAAGACTTTAGCGTTCATACAAGAAGTGTACAAGATCTTTGTTTATAAAATACTAAGACATCACATGGCAAATTGAAAATGCACTGAAAACCAAGTAAAACAGTGTCTATTGATTTTATTGTGTAATTATTTTCTGTCTCTCTGAAGTCTGACAAAGAAATTAGAAAACAGCTGTGGATGGTTACAAGTAATAAGGGCAGCGTAGTTATGTTAGAGGACGGCTACGATTTCAAAAATCACATCTTGCTCAAGGTCAGTCCAAATTATTGTCTGTTTTAAATTTAAATGATTTTGAAAACTTCTGTTGAAACCCAGAAAATCTGTTTCAGAACTGATCTCCTGACTTTGATCGATTGATTTGATTTTTGTTATACAGTTACAGGTATTTCTATAAATTAACAATAGTCACGAGTCTTAGGTCTTCACTAACAAAAGAAATGAATGGGTTTATGTTAGGAGTGACCAGAGCTGACTTAATTCTGCGCTCACCTAAAGGCAGACACATTTTTTTCAGAACAAGTCTCACATGCCAGTGTGTATAAAGCACTCTGAGAACAAATACAAAGCATTTTATATCATTTTTATATGTTACATTTTTGTAAGCATCGATGCATAATACAAATGCTATCAATAGAATTCTCTCATCTTGGCTAACAGGGGCATAAAGGGAATTTCCAGATCGTACTATTGCTCTCCAGCCTCCACGTGACAGATCCCCAGAGCTGATTGAATAACAGCAGGTCCTGAGAATTCCAGCAAAGTCTTATGCTCGGTGATTGAGCTACAAATAGCACACTGGTATGTGATTTCCAAGTCAGTGTGGGGAGCTTATTATGTTCAATATAATGACAATATAATATTTTTTTTAAGAGAATGCAGATGTTTCAGGTACTCAAAATCCCCTTGAGAGAAAAAAAAATGTATTCTTCTAACTGCATGTTAGTATTTTATGTACTCTTTGTAGGTGGAAAAGAAAAATGGCAAATGGAAGACATTCCCTACCACAGCCCAGCGTTACTGTTGCATTACACGGTTGTGTAACTGAAAGGTGAAAGCTGCTTCTAGATAAAGGTCAGAACCCGCTCTTCTGTGCTGAAACACTGCTCTGTACAAGTGGTTTGCTCCCCAGAGCTCTAAGAGTCACTCTAGCCACTATTAATAACCTTGTCATCACTCTATCTCCTATTTTACAAACAACTTGCTTCAACCGTACTTGCAATCACTGTGTTACTTTAAGGCACATCATGTTGACCTTTGTTGGCTGAAAAAAAAAAAAAAGAGCAATATACCATTTTCCATTTGGTAAACTTCCTGCAAACAAATAGATACCGATGCTCACAGGAAATTATTTGAAGGATATGTTCATGTTTATAGTGTAAATGGGTCAGAAATTAGCGTTACAGAGCTAGCTATTTAACAACATACTCTTAAAACCAAAATAAGGAAGACAAAACCAACCTCATAAAACAGTTACTCTTCAGAACTAAATTCATGTGATATTCTTAATAACAACGGCAACATTTCCAAAGGTTATCACAGTCTGCCACAGTCCTGAATTCTGATTTGCCTTATCATATTTGTGCAATTTCACTCATTACAAAGGGAGAGCTAAGCTGGAATAAGTCGAAGGGAACAAGGCCTGCAAAATGACGCTCTGAATCTTGTTTTTGACACAGAGGATCATATTTAAGCCACGATTTCTTTCAGAAATGCAATCAGAAACATTTTAGCTTTTATTTAGGGCGCTGAGGAAAAAAGTACCTTGCAGTCCTCGCTTTGCAATGAAAATGTACACTGCTGCTGTTTGTTTTGTTTTCCCAAACAGCTTTTACATCTGAATCCTTTATTATATATTTACATATATTACAACAAAACTAATTGAAAAGATGATAATTGTAAAGGGCAGGTTGGCTTTGGCTGGAGCACCTGGTAACTGTTTTCCTTAGTGCTAACACCACAGCACAGGCACAGCTTGCAATCTACACAGATTGCTAGTAACTGCTAGTAACCAGCTGTACTTAATGGACCACCTGTTCATGGATGGATGAGGGGAAAAAGCTCATGTTCAGATCTGCAGATACATTTCCTTAGCAGTAAGGTACCCAGATTAGAGGCAGCTTTACAGTTAAAACACACCCAGCAAAGGGTTCGAGAAGGCACATTTTGGAGTATATAGAAATCAATGCACAAAAACTGTCAGGAAGTTTTCTTCATGGGTTACGCTCTTTACAGCAAAAATTCAGCACAATACCTCGCACTTACTTTCATTAATTTAATTAATTTTCATTAATTTCATTAATTAAGCTTTCATTAATTTTGAGGTAAAGAAAAATTAGGTAGTTTTCCACTGGCAGATTTTAGATGTAACTTACTTTTCAGTGCTTTATTTCTTCATGTACCACTTTAACAGACCTTAGCCTGGGCAGTTCCTTCATTATCACCGCGTTAATTTTCAGTGATACATTTTAACCCTTTCGAGGCCACTCAAAAGCACCTGCTTTACCAGCACAGGGACAGGCAGTGGCCCAACTCTGGACACCTCCAACAGGAGGACAAGCAATTGTTTTGCATAGTTTGTGTCCCACTGGTTGTAATGCACAATTACTCAGTCAGAGACAAATGATTAAAAATACATCTGGAAAAGATCAGTAAGACTGCTCTGAGAGAAATCATTTCATGTTGTTCAATTAGGATCAGATTATTATTTTTTATATTAGAATTGGCATATTTTTCTTACCCTGTGCGCTGGGATATTTGGGTTTAACAGGACTGTGAAACGGTTACGGTTTATATAACCATTTGCTCTGTATTACAGTCAGGGGAGACACTTCAATGGAGATGAAGCAATTAGCACTTAAAGAAGTACACGTCTGTCGCGACACACGCCTATTGCTACAGTTGACAGCCAGCTAAGCACAGCCCTAGCGCGGCAGCTTACATGTTGGTGTTAGCGGTGGATGTCAGCCACTCCCCCGCCAGGCCGATCATGTCCAGCCCCGTGGACAGCTGATTGAAGAAGCGCGGGTGACCTGCAAGGGAACGAGAGCAGCTTAGAGCAGCTCTGTTACCTCCGCAGCCCCGATTTTATCCCGTCTGCCACAAACCGCGGCACTTCCTGAACAACTCCTGCATAAACGTAAGAGCGTTACCATCACGTTAATGGACGTTTCCATTACGAGAGCCCCTCAGCGCTCACCGGCACTGCACGCTGTCGCCACGACGCGCGATTCGGGGCGCTATGGCAGGAACCACCCCGCCTCCCCCCCCGCTGCCTTCTGAGGGAGCCGTGCCCGTGCCGCGGCTCCGGCAGGGGAACGGCACCGCCGTGCCAGCGCGGAGCTGACGGCAGCGGGGTTCCGTGCTCAGCGCGGTGCTCGCGCACGGGCACCGCTTCAGGACCTAGGTAGGCGGCTCCCGGGAACGAGCTGAGCTCCACAGGGTTCTCGTATTGACGACTCCTAGGATTTCATTCTCTTTTGCATTAAACGCCTGATGAACATAAAGAAGAAAAACTGCAAATTCAGTGTCATTTATGCCCTCATTTACCTAACGATATTGCTCCCCGGAGGTACAGACAACTTGCATTTCATCAAGTGAAGGAGATTACGTCTTAAAAACGCGTTTCTGGTCTCCGCTAACAGCGCCGGGCCCTGCACCGAGGTCAGCGGGACAGCACGGTCCCGGCAGAGCCACTTCCACTGCCCGGGGACCGCCCGGTTGGAGCGTCCTGCGGGACAGAGTGCGGCCTCGGAGCGCCCGGCAGGGCGCAGGACCTGACTGGTACCGTGCAGGAACCCACCTGTCCGCACCCCGTACTTGAGCGTGTCCCGGCAGTCCACCAGGATCTGCTCCAGGGACTCGGGGTTGTCCGACAGCTCCAGGTTGAAGCCCTCCATGCCCTCCAGCAGCTGGTGTGGGTGGTGGAAGTCCAGCACTTTGGTGGATCTGTCAAACGTCTTCCTCACGTAGTTGAGGAGTATGTCCACGACCTCCAGCAGGAACTGCATGGTCTGCTCCTCGCCATTCTTAGCGGGCAGCAAATCTGCGGGGCAAGGCAGTCGTCAGCTCCCGCTTAGGGAACGAGAGACGGAGGTGAAAAACCCTCGGCTGCCCGCAGCCCTCCCGGCACCTGGGAGCCGCGGCCCCGGCTCAGCGCAGCCGGAGGGGAGGGGGCATGGGGGAGCCTACCCCTGCCTGGGGGGGCTGCTGGGGCCAATTGCCCGCTGGGGAAGGGCCCACGGGAAAGAGCGGCAGTGCACCGCTACCGGGTGCTCGCCTCCCAGAAGCCAAAAGCACCCAAACCCAAAAAAAACAACTTCTTCCCCACCTCCTTTATCTCTGGTCCCATACTAGCAGCCACAGACCGTTTATTGCTGATCTACCGAAGAGAAAATTAATTAAATTCGAAACTGCGCTCCTCCTGGGAGCTGGCTCTGGAGTGACCCCGGAGGAACAGCTGGAGCCGAGCTGAAGACGATCAGCCCAAAGTACAGCAAATTGCATTTCAAAAAACTTTTAAGCACCGCCAGCGTGGCTCACAGCAAGCACACGCGCACGGCTCCCCTCAAAGCACCCCAGCGAGCAGCAGCCTGGGCTGAGACTGGCAAGGACGCCTGGAGTTGCAGGAGTGCTTACCTCGGGCATACAGGTTGGAGAAGTCCGTCTCGGTGCGACGGAACCGGGCTTCCCGCTCGCTGTTCTCGCATGCCAGCAGGTTCTTGGAGGACTGCCGCTCCTTCAGGGACCCCACGATCCGGCCCTTGTCTTCCAAGCTGTTGGTCCGCTGCAGGAACCCTACATTGTTATTGCAAGGTGCACAGGTCAGGGTTTTCTCGCTTCTCAACATGTTTCGAAATATCTAAAGCAGCTCTCTAGATAACAGTTCAAAGCGGTGTTTGCTCTGCGTCTGACTAATGAGGTCAGGAATAAGAGTATTTATGGGGCTTATTTGCCTCCAGGAGGGAGAACTCAAAATGCCATCAACTGCAAAAACCCAGCCATGCAAAAAACAAATTTTTGTCACTTAGTGCAGTGGTAAATTCTTATTAAGTCGATCAGACAGATTCCACTTCAGTAACCAGCCACTGGAAGAGAGTTCAGGATGAGTCAATGCTATTTCAGCCTGCAGGCGAAGTTTATGGACCTAACAGACAGGGGCAATGATGTATGATGAAAATCAGGGCCACTTTGCTTCTCCTCGTGGTGCTCACACGCACAAAAGGCACAGGAGCAGGCGGCCGTTCTGCAGCGTCCTCCTCGGCGCCCTGAGGACAGCGGCAGCACCCACCAATCCCACCTCCCGCTCACAGGGGGTAACATGCCCGCAGCAGAACGAGCCCGGGACACGGGGATTTTCCGCCCCAAAGGCTCTGCCACTGCCCTTATCCTCGCTAGGGGCTCTGCTCCCACCGGCGCTCAGGACCTCCGCTCCCTGCGTTAGCTGGGTACAGCCAACAGCTGCTTTTCAGGGTTTGTCCCACTGAATTAGATGATGCCTGACAAAACACGCGTGGCGTTGCCCTTTTCGTTGCCAGCGAAGGCAGTGGATTCCGAGCTCCCGGCGGTGCGGGGTGCTTGGGGGAGACGGCAGCAAAGCCCGGGCTGAACCGCGGCGCTCGGGGCTGCCATCGCGCTCTCTGCAGTTTTGTTTTGTTTCGGATGAGGAATAGCTGAACCCGAGCCCCTCCGTGCTCGAGGCTGCTCGGCAGAAGGGAATGCTTTGGAGCGAGGAAAGCCATCCCTGGGACTTCGCCCCTCCAAGGCCCAAGACCACTGGGCTCTTTTCGCACGTAGCTGCGTTGGTACGGTCGCTAGCGGTCCTTGCATCGGGCTCGTCGTTAGGCGGACGGCTAACACCGACGCAGGTGCAGTTCAGCCTTAATTCCGGAGTTCCCCTCTTTCACCAGTGCCGTGGCTTCGCCTCGCGGTACTTTCCTACCCGTCCTTCTTCCCGGCTCCGTGAGAGGCGCTCTCGCCGAGCTCCGCCCGCAGCACCGTGCCCGGCTCTCTGCAGAAGGCTCTGGCCGAGGCTGTTCACGCTGCAGCTGCTGCTGCCCGGCGCAGGGGCCGCAGGGAAGCGCGGTAACCTTGGCTCGTGGGCTCCTTGCATGCCCGACAGGGCCGCGTCACGCCCGCGTGTCCCGCGTGGAAAAAAAACCACAGAGCGGTGCAGGAGAGATCCAGCGAGAAGCAGCGCACGACATGCTGTCAGGGCCGCCTTTCTGGTAGGGACGAGGAGCGCAGCGCTTCCTTGCAGGGGTGCATCGCGCCCCTCTGACAGGCGTTCCCGCCGATGCGCATGAAGAGGCCGAACTTGTGCAAGTAGAGAGCGGGCTGCGAGGGAGCCCCTCGGGCCCGGAGCGACCACGGATCTGCGGGATCCCACACCGAGGCTCGGCAGGAAGCGGCGTGGAAGCCTCTGCGCCCCGCGGGGGCCCGCACCCGAAGCAGGGACAGCCCCGAGGGTCCCCACTCGCGCTGCGGCCCCGGCTCCCCCCAGGCAGCGTGAATCCCACGGGCTCCGGGCACGAGCCGAGCTCCCGGCGTGCGCTGCTCGCAGCCATCACCAGTCGCCGAGCAGCTGCAGACGCACCTGAGCGGTTTTCTTACGCTGGGTGTTTCCGCCGATCCCGAGCAAATGGTTGCAGAATCAGCCCCGACAGCGCTGCTAATTGCAGGAGCCGAGCACGCGGCTCCGGGCGCAGAGGGAAGCTGTCCGTACTTCACACGCCGTGACAATCCCTGAAACCTCTTTAAAATGTTGTTTTCACGGAGGCTTTCCTCAGGCAGTGGCTTTCAGGCAGGCAAGGGGCTCGTCCCGACACCGGTCCGTTGTTAGAGGGGAAATGGCGCATAAATCTCGGGTATGTAATTACCGGGAATGTCAGGCACCAATACACGAGCCACCCTTTGTTCAGAACCCGCGCTCCCTGTGAGCTGAGCCCTTATTTCAAGTTCGCATTCAAAGCGAATCGATTTCTGCGTGACACACAGAGGAGCGAACCCGAGGGGCTGGTTTGCCACAGCTCGGTGTCGGCACAGCATTTAGTGTCGGAGCAGCGTCTTGCGAAAGGCACGGACGAGGAGACAGCGTCTGTAACAGTCGGACGTTGCCTTGTTTAGCACGTGTGATCAGGGGCTGGCAGCCTCAGCGCTGCGCTCCGTGTATTTCCCGAATGCAGCATTCCCGTCCGCTCCGCGAAGCTGGCACATCCCGGGCTGAGGGCTCAGTCGAGCACAAAGAGGCGCTGCGATCGAACCCCGCTATTCCGAACCACCGTGGGCGTGGGATATTTGTCGCGTCAAACAGAAGGAAAAAAGCCAGAAAAGGGAAACAAAACAGCAACAAAACCAACAAAACAAACCCCACAGCGTCCGTGCTGGCTTTGATTTCCCTTCACAAAGCCAGTGCTACGCGCTCCTGCCCCCAGACGGTGTTGGGGCATTTCATTTCCAGTGTATCTGAACCTGCACCCACACAGAAGGAGCTGCGCTGTCCCCCCGTAACCCCGCTCCGGCGGCGCGCAGCGGGCCCAGCGGGGCGTTACTGCATCAGTGCTGCTCGCCGGGCTAAATTAAAACGATGATGAGAAGCCCATCACTGCAGCACCGAAGGGGAACGCTCCATTACACCCGGCCCGGGGCTATTTATAGAGCCAAGCGGCTGTCGGTATTGTGCCTGCGGGTGCCGATGGGATCGCTAATAGGTCCCGGGTCACACACTTGCACCCTCGTTCTTTTTCGGTCCAAACTTCCACGTAAAAAAATGTGTAGAGAGTGAGCTTCGACTCGGGTGTAGAGGGCAAGGAGCTCAAGTATGTCATTGCTTTGACAAAGAGCCCGTTTCTCCTCTCGCCAGCCAACACAGAGGAAGCAGGGGAATGGGAAATCCTGTCCATATTCGCAGGGGGCACGGGCTCAGCGGAACGGCTCTTGCCATCAGAAATGGAGATCAGCCTGTTCGTCTCCAAAAGCTGAAGCGCCGCTGAGAAATCCGGAGCAGGACGACAGCTCGTTATCTGCAAATGAATCTCCTGCTCTAACATCGCGATCTGATTGTGCATTTGTTTCCCTTTCTGCGTTCCATGTGCCTGAGCGCTGACTGGCTGCCAGCGCTATCTCACCAGCGCAGCACGCTGACGGATTGCTCCTTAATAAGGCTCTCGTTAATCTTTCTTCCCCGGGAGATCTGTATTTTCTACTCCGATAAGGCTGAACAATTTCAGACGGAGAGGCGGCCAAGCCCCGCTCGCTCCCCGCTGGGCCCCGCTCCCCGCACCCCGGCAGCAGCAGAAGGGGCGGAGGGGCCGCGGCCGTCACCCGCGGCGGGCAGCTCCTGGGCGCCTGGGAGCGCACCCGGAGCGGGGGCCGGGGCGCGGAGCGGAGTGGAGTTGCCGTGCGCCCGCCAGGGGGAGCCCGAGGTTCCTCTAAGGGCAGAGGGGTCCGTGCTCCGGCGGAGCGCGGGCCGAGAGGCGTGCCGCGTACCGGAGCGCGGAGTGGGGCGTCCCGCGGAAGACTTACCGCATATCTTCAGACCGATCTTCCTGGTACACCCGTGCGCCACGCCGCACCACGAGTCGTAGGCTGCAAGAGAGGGCAGAGGAGTTTCCTGGCGCGGCGGGACCCCAGTGGGATCCCGGCCGAGCCCTGCGGTTCCCCATCTCTTTCCTTCCCAGACCCCCCGTCTCGGCGGGCAGCCGAGGCTCCTCGTCCCCGCGGCGACAGCGCCGGGAAGCGAGAGAACAGCACCTGGGGCCAGAGCATCCCATAATGCACTGGCGGGGCTCCAGGGAAGTGGCAGCTTAAAATAAAGTGGCGTGAAATGGGGTCACAGACGAGTTCAGGAATTAATTGGGTGAATAATAGTATTCGACTCGATGATGAGACGTGGCTGGCTGGGCCGAGGCCGCGCTGTCGGGCCGCCGTCAGCGGTACCAGGGACGCTCCGTCCCGGCTCTGCCGGACACCCATTGCCCGTGGCGGTTCAGCCGAGCCGGGCCGGGCTCAGCGGCTGCACGGCCCTAAGCGCCCTAGGAAGCGCCGCCGAACGGCGAGACCGGCTCCTGCGTGGTGCGGCGCTGCCGCCCCGACGGGAACGAATTCTTCCCCGGCAATGCAAAACGCGCCCCGGCCGTGCCTCGCCGAGACAGAGAGAGGAGGGCAGCGGGGCTCCCGTCACGGGACTGGGCTGACGTGGAAGGAGCTCCCGCTTCGTCCCATAAACAGCCTAGCCGCGGGCACCGCCCCGCGTCCACGGCGGCGGCGGAGCCGTGAGACGGTCTCTTGGGCGAGGCAGAGGGGTGCGGACCCGCCACTCCACGCTCTATTCCGCACGGCCTCCACGGGCGGTGGGACGGCCGCAGACATGGCGGACCCCAGCGGGAAGGCAGACAGCGGGCCGGGGCCGGGCTCAGGGCGCGGGGAGCAGCGAGGAGCGCTGCCGGGCCCGGAAAAGGAACCCTCCAGACGGGGCCGGGCCGGGCGGCTCGGTTCTTGCGCTGCCCCTCCGTGCAGCCCTTCACCTCGGTGGAGGCAGCCTCGGCGCTCGCCCCCTCCCCCCGACCGCGGGACAATGACAGCCATGGCTCATTGCCCCGACAGCCCTTCCAGGGTAACAGCGGTTCCCTCTCCACTGTGCCTCACAACCTTTCGTTTCTTCCTGCCGCCCGCTCTTTGTCTCTGGCGCTTTATAGCACCGAGCCGTTCGTTTGTTTCAGTATTTTGGCAGCCGGCAGGGCCGTCAGCTGATCCCACATCCACCTGCAGCAGCCTCCGCTTCCCACTCGCACCTCAATAACTCAAGGCGAATTCAGAGCAATTAGGAATACAAGGCTTTGAAAAGCTGCAATTAGCATCCCAATTTCGCTTGATTACAGGCTTCAGTGCGGGCTGAAAGGAAGAGCTAGCATTAGCATTTATAAAACGTGCGGGGGGGATGAACCCGCTTTGAGCCTCCGCTGTAACTTCACCCCTTCATAGATTCATTTTCTCCCCGCCCGGACAACATCCCCATTTGTCGGCCGCCTGGGGTTCAGCTCAGCGCCCACATCCGTCAGACGTGGCCGCACCGGCAGTCAGAGAAGGGCTGTGGGGGGCTCTCCCCGCCGCACGGACCCCGCTCCCTCCGGGAGGCGGTTCCTTTGTGTGAGCACTTTGCGCACCTTGTCTGGCGGCGCGGAACGGGCGGCACCGATCGATCGTTTCGTTTGGAAACGGGGCTTCCCGAGCCTAAGCGGAGAGAGCCTCCGAAACGCTTTAAACGAGGAAAATAAAACCTACTTGTGGGTCGTAAATTGGTTGGGGCGGGGTCCGGAGCTTCGTTGGAGGACGAGGGAGCGGAGGAAGCCATCCCTTCAGAAGAGCCCCAATGCCCGGAGCCCGGCTTTCCTTCGATATTACTCCGAGGGCGAGTGGGCAGAGAGGAATTTACTGGAAGGAAGGAAGGAAGGAAGAGAAGGCGCGTTTAGTAGCCCGCTCTCCTGGAGGACCGCGCAGGGGGGGCGTGGATGCCGGCGGGTGGGAGGCGGCGGCCCCCGATGGGCAGCGCGGGTCCCAGGACGGGTCGGGCTCCCTGGCCGGGTCGGGCTGCCGGGCGCGGAGGCGGTCGCTCCGGGGCCAACGCGCGGAGCGTGACGCCGGGAAGATGCCTCGAGAGGCTGAAGAGCAGCCGCGTCCTCTCGCTGGATGCCGAGGCTATACCTCTGCGCCGGAATGACGGGGTTAGCAGACCGTGAAGTCTATCGCAATTATATCGGTGGCCACTGAGCAGGGCGATGAGGTGGCTCGCGTCAAATGGAAGCCAATGTGCGGAGCGGGCTTCGAAATGACCGGCCCCAGTGATGACCTACAATCCCAACCGGAGCCCATTGCTGCGCCTTACCAGCCAATCCCCGAAACATACGCCGGGCTAGAGCATCCTACCGCTAAACCCTCGCCACAACAAAGGTGCATTTTTGCCCAAGCCCAACGACACGCGTCATGCACGTATGTGTTTGCACACACATGTTTCAGCAAATCAGGGGCAAGGCACGCTCCAGCACAACTCGCTTTGCCATGCAAGCTGCCGGCGCCGATCGTAGGAGGCGGCCGGGGGAACCTGACCGGCCCCGATCCCACCAGATGTGCTCCTTCCTCCGCCCGCCAGCACCGGGGCGTAGGCAGAGAATGGCCGGGTCAGTGTCCCGCTCGTCCTTTTGTCGCCGTCGCTACCTGCGATTTATTTTATTCCCCTTGTAAAGAAAATGAAGGTCGCGGTAACGAACGAGCGCTTTCTTTGTTAGCCGCTGGTTTCACGTCGGTAGCTAACGGTTCGTTGCCATTGTTGGGCGGATTTACGTCCCCGTGTAAACGCAACGCATCGATTATTTCAACGGTAAACGGGTATTTAGCTTTTTTAATATGAAAAAGAAAACGTTCATAAAGGAGAAGCGATTCTCCAGACAATGCCTAGAAGCGAAGTAACAGGTTAACGCGATGTCTAAGGCGCTGGCTGTCACGAAATAGCCGTTATCCCTGTGCAGCTACGACAGCGATCAAAACCAAATTTAGGAGAAACAAAAGCTCTGGATCCTGAAAGCCGCTCTCAAAGCTTTGGAAATAGGACGCGGATGAGCGGAGACTTACCGAGGGGCGTGCGGACCGCCGTGCTACCGGAGCCCAGGCAGCAGCGCGACTCCAGCCGGGAGCGACTCGCCGCTTATAAACTCCGCCAGAAACGACGTCGGAATACCAATCGCGCGGCGGAATTTAATGCGAGCTGACCTTTTTTTCCAGAAGTACTCGGATTTGCTTTTTTAAAAGCGTGAATCGCCGGCTGAGCTACTTCGACGCAGGCATGAGTCACAGAGCTGCCACCACCCCCTCCGCGCCGCTCCGCACGGGGCTGGGGCGGGGACTGGAGGGGCGGCCCCGCTTCGCCCCGCCGCGCAGGGTGGGACTGACACGGGCCCCCCACGCAACGCTTGCCGCCGGGCAAGTCCCGGTGCCAGTGGCGCTTCCAGCTTTCCCTAGACAGCACCGGCTCGCCCCAAGGCCTCCGGGCGTGCCGACGGGCGGTACGGGCGAAGCGACCGGACTGGGCTCCGGCCCCCGGCTCCGGCCCGCCCCGAGCCCCGTTCCACCGCCTCTCTCCCTCCGCCAGAGGGTGACAGAGGCACGGGCACCACCGCTCGTTGTGCTTTCCCGGCCACACGGGAACACCTGGATCTCCTTGACTCCCCCCAGTGCTGCCGCTGGATTTACCGCTTTACACCTGCCATCCTTACGCTAAAACGCGGAACATTTGTTTTTGCACCTCCGACAGCCCCAAATCCACGTTTCCCCACCCCACACCCCAGGCAATGCTTTGCTGACACGTTGCGGCGGTGAACGCGGTGCTAGGTGTCGATGTGTCGCGGTAACTGCGCAGACGCCCGAAGCAAACTCTGGTCACAGATCTGACACGTAAGGGGCTGGGAAGAATCTGCAAGGAGACGGGAGGAGGGAAGCAGCCCGGTGGAGCTGGAGGATTCAGCCACTTGCGGAGCGCAGGGCAGTGGGGATGTGTTCTTCCTGAGGAGCTCGAGGGGAAGGGCAGAAACTTCAACTCCTTTTTGGAAACGAGAGCGACAGACTGAGGCATTATGCGGCCAAGACGACTGTTGTGCCGAGCAGACCTACTGTCTAGGAAGTGGACACGGAGGACAACCAACGAGAGCACCAGAGGCAGCTTTCAGACACACCGAGGTGCTGACAGCGCGGGATGCCATGACCTTCTGCCCTCTGTTCCAGGGGATGGTTTTTAAAGGTGCTTTCAGCCAAGTGGGAAAAACGTTTGCTCAGTGCAGAGCATGAGAAATATTATTATAATCGTAGCTGACTGTCTCTACAAACAGAAATAGACATTCGTAGGAAATAGTGGCAGGATGGCAGGGCAATGAATCAACGAAAAGTCACGCAAAGACCTCAGAAGCCATCCATCACTGAAAGGTGAGACCCTCACACACCGTGCCATGGAGCAAACATCGTGCACCAAGGGGAAACCGCCAGATCGCGAAGCTCCGCCGCCACAGCCCCTCGGAGCTGCTCCGTTCGGCACCACGGACAGCGCCCGTCGCGCCCGGCGTCGCCCGAGCGATTCCGAACGATCCCGAGCGATTCCGAACGGCCCCGAGCGGCCCCGCGAGAGGCGGCGGAGGCGGAGCCCCGCACTGCCCCGGGCGCTGCCGGCCCCTCGCCGCCGGTCGGGCGGAAAGCTGCGGGGGGCCACGCAGCTGGGGCTGGGCGCCGCCCCCGCTGCCCTCCAGGTGGCGCTGTACCTCAAGGCCGGGCCCAGCGGGCCGAGAGGCGGCGGGCAGCGGCCCGTGCTCCGTCCCCCCGCGAACGACCGACCCCAAAAGCCATCCTAGGCGCGCAGCACCCCACCTCCGGAAATACACTCCGTGCTCCTCACACCGCTTCGGGCCTTGGAAAGTCCCGCAGCGCACGCTCTTTTCATAACCAAGTATACAACAGGGTGTGCACCTAGCAGCTGTTATGGTCGTATTGAGGTGTTTCTATCTTTGCTGGCTCTGATTTTTTTTTTTTTTTAAATCATGCTGTTATAATCTCGTATAACCCAGCACATTATTATAAACCATGCTGACTGCATTAAGTATCTTTTTTCATTCGCCACCATTTCTGGTACACAGTTACGTCTCATTTACCTGCATGTTTGATGGAGTGGAATAATCTGAATGACAGATTTCGAAAGAACTGGAAGACAGTTCAAAACAAAGCTTTTCAGAAGGTTTCTGGCTTTCACTTGCCCTGATAAAAAATGCAGATTGATATTACAGCATGTCCACAGCAAAAAAAGTGAACGCGCCGAGAAAAATTAAAAAATGATTGTTCTAATTACTTGTCCCTGTCCAAAAAGATCTACAAATGGAAATTAGGTGAAGACCTCTATTCTAAAGATAACTTGTGCTCTCTGTTTTATGGCACCTCGTTAACACTCACTGAAGTTAAGAGGTAGCTCTACATTTTGCCATTGACTGGTCACTGATGTATGCAACTGCCCCAAGCGCAAGGACCCGTCCAGCACTTGGATTTCAAAGGCAGCTCAAGGCGAGCTGCCAGCCAGAACACTCAGCGCTGCTGTGATGAAGGGCATTTGGAATCCAAAGCACACAGTTTTACATACTGTGTAGCTTCTTGCTGCAGAATGTCTCCTTCCTGATCCATGCTGGCATGCGTTGCTGTCCATTCTGGTCTGCTTCATCTGAAAAAGATCCCCAAGTATAACCTACATCCCAGAACGACAGCAGGAGCAAATCCCCGTTGTCAATACCTGCCAGCAAACATGGAAGAAAAGATCCTTCCTACTTCCAAACCAGGAAAAAATAAGAACCAACATAAAAAACTTATCTAGATAGATAAAAAATACTTAAATTGTGGAGCTGTAATTATAGCATGAACAAACAGTAACAGCATTATACCCTGTAAATCTGCTCCCTGTTAGTTTTAGGGACTCTCAACTGTTTACCCTGTGTTTAAAATAAATTTTATTTCTAGCCTCCATCATTAACCCTGTGGAGCCAAGACAGCCAATGCCCTGAGTCTCCCCTTGTGATTTGTTGCTGTAATCGTTACACGCCTCACTGAGCTGTATCTTTTTATCCCATTGGAGGGCATCAGTTGACAATTAGAACATTCAGTAATTTCAGTAATGCTGCTGCAGGAGATAACAGAATTTGGCTCTGCAGTCCCAGAATGAATGCATAGAGATGAACTCTGGGATCTTTTAATATATCATCTATTTAAATTAAGCATATTTCATAAAGAATCTTCTGGAGACAGAAAACATGGGCTTTTCTTGTTCATCTGAAACCATAAATCACTTTCAGATATGGGCTTTCCTAGGTCTCAAAAGTTACCAGAATCACTATAGATGTGCATTTGCCTTTTTTTCTCCTTCTTTCTTCCCTCCTCCCCCTCCCCTTTTTTCTTTTCTCTGCGATGGTCAAGTCAGGGGTTGGCTTGAGAAGCTTGGCAGCTTAACCTAAAGAGACGTCAGCACCAGTGAAATATCAGGCCTTTTGCAGCAACATATTTGAAAAGCCTGATTCCTCTGCTATCTTTTTAGCTACATAACAGAAAAAAGGAAAGGTTCAGTGCACCTAGCTGAAATAAAAGTGGTTTAGGAAGAAACAGTTTGTAGCTAATACTTACACAGCAAGGTGAAAACAAAGCACATTGTAAAAACAAAATATAGAGGCAGGACAATATGAATAGGTACCTTATCCATCAGAGAGAAAAGATAGGAAGGTAAGAATTTTTTTCCCCCTCAATTTGAATGAGCAAGTTTATACTTCCTAATCTGAGGAGTTTCATTATTTGAATTCTCACAGTAAACAGATGCATCCTATTTTGAGGAATGGAGAAGTGCATGAGCTTTAAGCAAAGCCATCAGCTGTTACACATGCCTCTCTTTTCAGTATTTAGTATGGGAGATTGTATAAGAAAACTGAGGATGAATTTTAGGGAAAATGCACTTTCCCTAGATCAAATTACATGATTCAAACTGAACATTTGTTCCCAAACTGAAATTCAGATTAATGTTACATACTATGGACACATTCAGATCTATTAACATAATAAATTCCTGTCCTCTACTTTGACCCTTCAGAACTTCTCTCCGAGTGCTCACTTACCGAACGCTCTTGGCTCTCCTTGCTGGCATTTTGATGCTGCTCTAGAAGGAGACAACCATAGGAATGAGCAGAGCTGCAGCCATCTTGGTGGGTGTTAGCCGTTCAGAGCTAGAACAAGAAATGCAATCTAGCTGTCATACTTTTAAGGTTTTCTTAAAGCTTATGCACATCAAATTAAGAGCAGCGCTGCTCTGAACAATGAAATGAGTATAACCTCCCTCTAAAATTTTAAAGGAGATTTAATGTTGTAAGAGTTTCAAGGAAATGTCTGGGAAGGGATAGTGCTCTGGTATTTCTGATGGCCACATTCTGTGCAGGATGGGTAAGATGGCTAATTTCATTACTCTCTGGCTACAATGAGAGAACACCAACCTGAGACTTCACTCCTCAGCTTTCATCTACCAACCATCTTTTTTTCTTCAGAGATTAATAATCTCTTTTAGCAGAAGTCTAGGCTAAATAAACCGAAGGTAAGCTAGCAAAAATTATGAAAAATTTGACAGGTATCCAAGCTCATGCTACTCACATCATACAGAAAATCCTGAAGTTAGTGATGTAGTTCTATTGACCACTTCACAGAAAATTCTATACAAAGGTGGTAGGGATCTGCAGACCGCAAAATGACCAACTTATAACTTTTTTAGGATGTAGAAGAATACAGAATTCTCCTCTTCAATATCTGAAATATATCCATAATTTGGCTTGTGTATTGGTGTCAATTAGCCCTTAATGACTTCAGATATTAACATATCCATTGCTTGCCAAAGGCAGACTATGGAAAGTCCTGTGGCAGTTTGCAGTCTGGACCATGAAAGCAGATGATAGACATTTCAAAAGTAATTGGGAAAAAAACATATCTTTTTCTTTGTAGTAGTTTCTTTACAAGAAACATGAAATGTGAAGCCTTGTAAGAGTAAGAGTCACAAGCTTTTGATAAACATCTTATTTGTCTTATTTAGCCAAACAGATTTGCATGAGAAATTACTGAAAAGTAAGTAATGCAACACAGAAACTAAGGACAATTAAAACAACTTTCTGTGTATAGTCATATCTATCTAAGTGAAAGAACATTAACCAATTATTTCTCCAAGAGTTATAAACCGAGACCATTTCATTATTACCTGCTAATTTGTTTCTCATATAAAAAGGAGCACGCAAAGCATTATTCAGCAAGACTTAGACACACCATTGGTAAATAGAGGCTTTTCTTTATCTGAGGTAAAAGGAAATAACATCCTTAAAATTATAGCATCAAATGGCTGCTATATAGTTTCAAACATTCATATTAGGCCTTACAATTTCTGTAGAAAGCAATAGTAAACCTTACTGTGTTCACGTGATTAATAAAATATGGTTACGGCATCTTTTCTTCTGCCTACCCCAGAACTGCATGTTATCCATATTTGTTTTTCATTAGTTGACTTTACTGAATGTGATTGCACCCAGTCCAGTTCTCCATCCCAATGTAACTTAAGATTTCATACAATAAAATTCTTACTGTTTTTTTAAATAAACTGTAAATACAGTAAGAGTTGGCTACAAGCTTTACCTGCTGTAGCATGACTTAAATCAGAGTATTTTTTAATCACTTTAAAGCAAAAGAGTTGCTCTATCTATGCAGCTAAATGCGTACCTTTTAATAGGCATGCCAGTCAATTTATATTCAGACTTTTAAAAACACTTGGCTTATTATCTGTTTCTTTCAGCATTGTAACATGGTTCACTTAGTCTTCACCATATGGACACCAACTGATTTGAGGTAATACATATGGCAGACATCCCACATAGATGCCTGCATTAAAAATGGCAGAAGATATTAGCACAAAATGTAAACCATCTTGAGTTTATACATCCGACCTATTATTGAGATACTCAACTAGAAAGGGAATTTGCTTCTCAAAAGCATTTCTGATTCATTTAAAAATCTTAATGCCAGCCCAAGAAAAAAGGCATATTTGTAAACTAGGAGGAACAATCTCCAGTGTATGAGTTTTCCTTGTCACTTTTAAAAGCATGGATATACATTCATGTAGGACTTGGGCAAATGGTTCTCTTTTAGAAAAAGTCTCTAAATTGAAAAAAAGCAAGAGGAGATGAGTGATGCAGACACAAAAACTAGTGATTCAGAAAACACTGCCTTAGAGGGCTTGATTGTTCTCATTCCTTTCAATTTAAGTGAGAAAAGAGGTACCTCAATTTTCTCTGGAAAGCAGCCGACATACTTATCCCTTATCTATTTCTGCAAACCAAACTTCTGTTCCTTCTACAGCCTAGCTGTGGCCAGAGAAACAGCTGAATTATTGGTGGTAAATTTACTCAAGAAACTCAATCCTGCAATTTCTTTACACAGATCAAAGCCACCAGGAACGTGAATTCAAACTTCCTCAGCTGAGTGTGAATATTGTACTTCACAGTCACATCTATCATCTCTGCTGTAGTGCATGCTATCTCAGTCCATAACTTTAATAAATGTTAACAATAATTAATACTAAACTGGCAAAAGGCACAATCTTATCAGTTCTGTAGAATTTCAGATCAATTTTACAGCTGACATTTATTCAGTGTTATATAATTTATCTCCAAATCTGAACAAGACAAAGAGCTTGGGTAAAGTTTTTCAGTTGAAGTACTCTTAACAGCTGTTTTGTTAGAGTCAAATCTCAAAACTCCACTGTCATTTTGCAGAATAGAGAGTTTCCTGTCATCATTCCAGAAGACGTATTTTCCCCCATTCAAGTGTAATGTAGCAGGCCTAATACTGCCAACTACTTCTGCATATATCAAGTATGAACATGTCATCAAGTTAGAGAACAAGGTAGTTTCTGCAGGCATAATTTTGAAAGTAATACAAGGACTATAGAAATTCTAGGGTTTGATAATAACAATAGTAAAGGTTATTGAAATGTAGAAGAAAAATACTAAATCTGTTGGAGGATCAAAATCGCTGACTGAAAAACTACAGAACTTCCTGACTAATTTTCCTCAGAATCATAACTTTCTTCACCTTCTTCATCACTGCTATTTGAATAGTCAGTACTCTTGATGTTGATGTTGCTGCTCTCATGACGTTTTTCTTCATCATCTTCATTATCCCCAATGGCAAGTTTCTGTGATCCTTCTGCCTTAAAAATACACAAAATTATTCTCTGCTGCACTACACTTTATATTAAACAAGTTTAAAGAAAACAAGTGAGGCAATTAGTTTAACCTATTTTCAATTAAATCATTAAATACCAATTAATCCTTTCTAGTGAGTGAAGAAAGCTCTGCAATGACTGTGTGGCAGACAGCAGACTTAAAACTATGAAGTTCACTTGTATCCTGAGATATGCTGTGACCGCTTTGCACTTGGAATTGGCTCAGCAAAGCTCTAAAACCAGCACAGCTGGTCACCAGAATATCATTCGTTTATGGGCAAACGCTCAGATGAATTAAGCCACTGTTTAAGCTTCTTTATTGTTTCTGTTTCCTGTAGCTACATACTAGCAACAGAACGGAGAAGATTCCTCCCTCCTTACACTGCTCCAGGTGTCTATATACCCTAACATACACAGGACTAAGAAGTCCTGATCATGATTGAGTGTGTAAGCTAAATTTAGTATGGAAGGGAAGAAATGCACACCTAAACCAGGCTTGGGAGTATCCAAAGATGTCTTAAAGTAATCGTACAATTATTTCCTCCTCACTGTAGTACGTTACAGAATTCTGAGGGTCTTCTTTAAGCTTAAAATCTTTCAGGCTAATACACATTTCATGACAAATGTGGAAAACACTTTGAAACAATTCAGTTGCCTTGATCACAGGTAATAAAGCATAATCGGAGGTCTTTTTGTGAATATATTGAGTTCCTCTACTAATTGTTACTTTCTCTGCTGGAAGTTTCATGCCCAAGCACTAAGTGTATTTTTGAGCATTCCTCTTCCACTCAGTGCAAGGCGATTCAGATTAGTTTATGGTCTTAATGCTTTGGACCTAGCTAGTTGACATCATGTTGACACAGGTAATGGGAGCTCATCTGGCCCATTCCACCTGTTCTGAATTTCTAAATTCACAAGATTTGACTTTTTCCCCTTCCCTCCATTAATGTACCATGAAATTAATACTTGCAATTAAACATCAACAACTAGAAAATGTTTACTATGGCATTTTTTTTTAGCCCAAGGCAGCCTATTAAAGATACAGAATGTTCAGGTTTAATATAAATATATTATAAATTACTGGCTTTTAAAACATAAAATCACGTTCCTATTAGTACAATAATTCACCATGTTTAGCCATTAAAGGCAAAAATGTCTCTACAATAAAACATTGTAGCTGTGATTCTCAAACTCCGTCATCAACAACTGTTTTTCAAGAAGTGGAAAAAGCTGCTTGGCTTCGGTGTTTTCTTGTTCACAGATCAGAACTGAAATTTGACAGCATAATATATTACATGCATATGACGACACAAGCAAACAGAAAAATTGCAATAAGGCTGTCATTTGTGGTTCATGAAAGAGCAATTATACCAGTGAAAAATTATACATATGCACAAATCAAAACTAGATATTCATAACTTGAAGAATGTCAAGCCTATTGTTACAGCCGGTGCTTCTGGCTAGCCCTGAAATTTTGGTTAAGTGATTACAATGAAAAAAAAATGATTTCTCAGTCAATGGCATTAGTAATTTCAGATGAAACTTTAATTCTAGCACTAAGATGGGAAGAAGACAAATGGCATTCAAGTGCAATGAGATCAGAAATTAATATAATTATATTATAAGAACCACAATCAGAAAATTCAGTTATCAAATTAAATCTGAAAGAAACCCATACCAGTAAGACACAAAAAAAGAATATCATTTTGCATACCATATGCACACAGAAACCCTACAGTAAGCAAAACCAATCTAATTGAAAATTTTTACCTGAAAGAATAATCTCTGTATTTCCTGTAAGAGACAACCACCTTACTCTTACATGCCTAACTCACATCCCTTCTTTCTCAGAAGTACCATCTTTTCTCTTACAATCTAGATAGCTAATTGAACTCATACTATCTTAGGTTCTTAACTTACACCTAGCTTTGAAGCCTTCTGGTTTGATAATACACCTGAAGAAGTATTTCTGTGTACAGTGTTTGCATGCTTTTCCTCAACTTACGCAAGCTGGTCCAGTAAAAGACATTACCTCTGCCAATGTACCATGCTTATGTCTTCAGTTCATTACAAATATAAAAATGCTGTCACAGGAGTTATTTGCACATTTGTTTTTTCCTTGCTGGCATGACAAATAGTTCATAATATCATGGGGAAAGGAATACATTCAGTAAAAACGCTTGGCAAAGATCCTATCCACAATGACCTAAATTTGGTGATTCAAATATTTTTTCTCTTGGGAATGGAACTTGAGGTTTAAATCTGTGCAGGCAAAAGGGACTGAATTGGAATTTCCAAAAACCTCAGAATGTGCAAATACTCCAAATACTCAGATTTCACTCCATCTATTTCTCTGTGCTGGGAGAAAGGACGGGTACTTAACTCTTGGAAAAGGCTCAGAGGAAAACTTCTGAGGGGATTGAAGTTGTGGTCACCTACTTTGTATTTCCAGCTTCCTGGCTTTGTTCAACTTGCCTGATTTTAGATTTCTAGATACAAGTCATCTAAATAAGGTTTTAATAACTGATATTTGTATTACTTTCAAAACTACAAATTAAGGCATACATTCCAGAAACCAACAAATAAGTAATCTATTTCTATAGTCTGTTGAGATATAAAATAAAACTTCACGGAATTCCTCTGTAGAATTTCTTTACAGTGGCCAAATCTTATTGCCTGCCACACAAAGTTACTGATGCAAGTACAATTTCAGAGTCACCAGTTTCAGAAAGCTCAAACTTTATTTAGGCAGAAATTATTCTGTAGTGTGTCAGTCATCGGATGTTAATTGCATGTCAGTCTAGCTAGGGGGCATCCACCAAGTATTTATGGAATTCTGTAATGACTGGTAAAAGCCAAATGTTTTCTTTCTGTTACCATATAAAAGACTATTCTCTACTGAGCTATATTCAAGAGATAACAGAACTGAAAAACCTGGTTCTCGTAGTCTGAAGTATGTTTACAGGCAAATGCTTTACAGAGATAAGCGCTCGTCCCAGGGGTGAGCATTTCTCCATAAAGCCAGATATAAACAGGTGCCCGGATGGCGTATTCAGACCTGAGGAAAAAAAACTATTTTGCACAACTGAGGTGCGCAACTACTGCTTGTAACATCTACTATAAAATAACCCATCACAAGCATCTCATTTTAACAGCCTACCCACACACTATTGCTAATGTTAAGTAAGTTCAAATCTTACCTACATTTTCTTCTACCATCTGGGGAGGACTGCTGGATGAATTCTTATTTTTTACACTTTTGGAAAAAACATGCCACCTATGTATTGGAAGATATTGTCATTGGTGGGAATAAATAAGGGAAAAAAAAGAAAAAAAACCAAGCATATAAATATAAGAAATAGTAAAAATTACATCCTTTTTTTTTCCACCAAAATTACCTGTAGTAAGGTTTGACAACCACAGCTGTAAAACACCAATACGTAATAACCCTAATACTAAATTTTGATTCTCCACAGAAGAATGAGTAAGTTGAAAAATGAACAAACGTGCCACACGTATTTTGAAGGACAAAACAGTACTTCTAGTCATAATGTGATGCATTTGTAACCTGCTGAAGCTGAAAATTCCTCAGCGATAAGGTCCCAGAAAGCAGCAGCTATGTCGCTTGCTACCTTCCTGCTTCCTACACAGCAAAAGAATTTTTATCTCATATTTTAACAAGCCTTCTGCTATTATCCAAGATTTACAAGGAATATGATGAATAATGAATTTTCTCCTTGCAATTAATTCCAAGGCAACTCAGATCAAAGATGGGTTTGCTAACAAAGAATAGCTCCAAATTTTAGGACATGTTTATTTCTGCAGCCATGTCCAGCAGACAAAGCTCAGCCCATTTTCACTGGCTGCTCACAACACTGCTGTTCTCCCCTCTGTCTGTGCTCACCTTGAGTAATGGCAGATCACACTGACTGCATCCACCTCATCTGTGCCACCAGACTCTTCGGCAAACCTACTCTGTAACAGAAAGTCATGCTGGGACAGAAAATGTCTAATTCCTTGCACTTCCTGCTAAACCTGCAATTCAAGACTCCAGGCAGGAACAGGGGAAGGGAGCCGCAGCAGCCACTGTGCCAAGATTTCTTGCTCAGCATTGCTATCTCCTGCTGACTGACCTGCCACTGACCAACCATCCGAAGTGCTGGACTGCCTCAATGGTTCAGAGGATTTAAGAGCATTTTTGCTTTTGGACTGTATCATGGCCAAGAAGGTTATGATCTGAACTTGAGATCCAATAAAAAAATTCTTTTGCATGCTTATTTTCCACTTTATATAAGTATATACGTATTTCAACAAAGAAAGTTATGCTAAAGCTCTCTCCCACGTATTAAGTACCTCTCTGGGGCTGACAGCTTCTGTTCTCAGCACACATTAAATGGTGGCAGCAGCGGAAATCATTTGCTGGCACTGCACCTCTCAGCAGTTCCACTGCCACCCTCGAATTTCCAATGCACGGATATCTGCCCTTCCTTTTCAATGGTTCTTTGAGATTGACAATGAAAATGCTCAAGCAACTGAAAGTGCTCAGTGTGTGTATGCAGAAACTATGTTAAAACATATGGAATGCTTATTTCTGCTTTTTGAACCATCAAATTCCCTTGGCAATTTCTCACTGGAGGTCTTAAAAATAAATCAACATTACCACAAATACCAAATCACCTTCAGCGTGATCCAGACACACTGTACCTAAGTCTTGCTAAAAAGAGTTCTCCAAGAAATAAAGGGAGAGATAGCAAATTCAAATATCAATATTGGTGCTATAGCTACAAAATTTGGAGAGCATTTACCTGGTGTTTCCCTTCATCTTTCAAGTTCAAACCAGTAACTTTAAAAGTACAGTTATAATGGAACAGGGAGATGGCAGAAATACATTTATTTAAATGGAGTTTAATAACTACCCCTGAGTTTCTGCGCACTGGTGCCCACCCCAGAAATGTTTGCTGCTCCTGAATGGCACACAAGAACACTCAAATCATAATTATCTCCAGTTAAAGGTCTCTAGATTTATCTATCCATGTTTATTGAAAAGAGTAATAATAAAAGCAATTAAAAAAAAAAAAAGACAAGTCACAGAAGATGTTGAGGTTCCTATAATGTAGCTTACACAATAATGTTAGGATTTATTTTTTTATTTGATCAAAATATCAAAAGTGCCAAGTGAAGGACAGATTAAAAGAGTTCATCCACGTATTTGCAGTCTTTCAAAATTAATTGGGTGACAAACGATTGCGTTATCAAGCTCTAATTGCTTAAAAAAGCATGTAATAGATCAGCTGCAAAACCAAAGACTTCTTACTCTGGCACGGCTTGAACCGATTCAGCAGCCACTTCTGAAAAGCCAGCACCGAACAGCTGCTTCACATTTGGGTTCACCTGGTGCAAATTTTGCTCCTCAGCTCTAGGACTTCTCTAACCTGAAGATGGACGGTGATCTGTTTTAAAGTTCCACTTCACATATGCACTACCAAACCACTCAGCCTCATGCTTACTTAGATTTTCCGAGTTAAGTAATAACTGTTAAAATAAGAGCTATTTTAAAAGCTAAAAATTGCCAATAATGTATCTTTTGGCCACCAGAAAGGCAATTTTAAAATTTTGCCTGTTTACTCTCCAAACAGAAACAGTAACTCTAAAAATTGTTAATTTTCCACTCATCATTTGGTATTTCTGAATTCTTTATGCAGTGGAAAAAATCTGTAATTTCAGTACAAATGCAGAGAAAGATACAAATGGAACCTTTGGCATTATTTTATCATCTGCATGGATATTGAGAGCAATAAAGTTTAGCTCGTCATTCAATAGAATAAATAAACGAGAAAAGAAACAAATCCATTGCCATAAAGGCAGCATGTATTTCAGTCCTGGAGTAAGCAGCTGCTCATACTATGTCTGTTCTTTTCAAACCATTGTGCTAAATAGAAAATTAAAAGCAAACAAACAAACAAAAAAAACCCAGCATAAATATATTTAACACAGAGTGAGCAGAATTTGTCCAAAGAGAAGTGCAACATCAAAACACATTACTGTTGATTTTTTAAAAATTAAATTGTATATATTGGCTCCACATGTTTTACCCAGTGACAGCTACTGAAGTGATTGATATCAATGCTTAACTCAGGGAAAAAAAAATCAATCAAGCAAACAAAACAACACAAAGAAAGCCAACCAGGACTTCCTGGTGCCCCCTCCAAGTTCTGGAGGTGGGCTTCTCCCCTACCCCCCCCAGCAGAACTCCTCAGCTGCGCAGTGATGCGTGTGCTCTCACCCCGCCCCGTTACGCGCACAACCGCAGCACGCACTTGTGTCCTAATGAGATCACTGAGAGTTAATGTGTGCTTGAATGGATTTCTCTGTGGATTTCTTAGTAAGCAAACCACATGAATGCTGCTGTTATGCTCTTTAACATTTATGAGGTGCTAGAATTTGTAATTATTGTTTCTGGTGGCCTTGATTTTCCAGTGTTAGCAAACCACCAGCACAGGCTGATTACGTAGCATTAGTGGATTGTCACAACACAGCAATACAGAACAAGTGTAAAGTGATTTAAAAAAATGTATAATGTGTAGGGCTAGACGATGTTTGATGACAGGCCATTGTGCAGTCCAGAGATGTACACAGAGAGACCCCCAGAAATTATTGTGAGTTTGAAATGAAAAAGATTGACTGCACTTTCACAAGTGCTTAACCTAAATAACACCTCCAGTAGCCACAAATAAACCCTTATTTTTCCTCAACTCCAATGATAGCAGCAGTTACATAACTTCATAAAATCAAAATACAATATTTGAACGTAAAGCTTGGAACAAAAATTCACACACACAAAAAAAGAACTTAAATTTTGACACATCACAAAACTGATGCCAAGCGCAACCCTACTTAACCTGCTCTGCCCTTCAGAATGTGCACTTTTTATTATAATTCTAATTTGGTCCACTGGGTGGATTGCTCCTCTTTTATCCACTAGGCTTGATCAAATCAGTGCAATACAAGAACTGCTGATGCATGAAATGATAGGTCAATGTAACCTTGTCATGGAGTAATGTCCCTGCAAATCACAGTAAACAAAAAAGAAAAAGATCATTTTATGCTCTGGATTTTAGGCATATATTTCCAAAACCTAAAGCAAGTACATTTTAACTTCAAATATTATGTATTGCTGCATATTTCCATATGAAAACTCATTTAAATAATTTCTTAACACACAATAACTGAGCAAAATTACAAATAAATGGTGGTTGTAGTGGCCACTAAGATATCCCCTTCACCCACCACCAGACGTTCCCAGACTGCTATACCTGATTTCTTCTTATGGTCTTTGTACAATGAAGGCTTTGTAATGACTTTTGGCAGCAAGATGTGCTTTTGTTTTCTTACCTTGTCCGTTGCAGATGTTTCTAGAGTAAGATGATCTAAACGTCAGGCACCATACATTTAGCACTCTCTTTACACATAGATTTGCTTTTGCAAATTGTATTTTTTCATTTTGAATTAGTTTATCACAACAAAGTATCAGATTGCTAAAGCTCCCACCTATTTAAAATCAGACTTGTCTTTGAGATGATTAATGATTGTATGAGAACTTTGTAAAACAATTATAAGGGCAGTCAAAAATGGAACTAACACACCAGTAGTCACATACCAAGACATCATCCCTTAAAAGCTTTCTGAATCAGCTCCATGTATATGTGTTTGCACAAACATATACACATATTTCTATTTACCAACGGTGGGAAACACAGCTGACAAGGATGGCATTGTGCAATTCTGAGAGTATAAAATCACAGTGATTTTACACAGCAAGAGTACTTTTTTTTTTTTCTTTTTAATAGTGGTATTTCATTCCTGCTCTCCCTCCTTTGACACTGTTTTGTTCAGTTCATTCAGTGACATTAATCTTTGGAAAAAAGTTAGGTCTAAAATACATTCAAGCCAAGAGTCAAGTTGCCCCTGTCTCACAGAGAAACTGTTTTAAATCGTAAGGATCAGTGAATGGAAAAAAAAACTTAGATGCTTATTTTATGTTAAATAACAAAAGTTTAATATATGCATGTAATACACAGCTGCATAGTTTAAGAAAATTTAGTGAAAAATAATTTGTCTGAAATATATTGTTTGTTTATGCATCATTTAATAGGGAAAAGAGGTGTTGGAAACAGGTGTTGAAAAGATTTCATTTTTCATTTGGGAGACAGGAGGGAACACACACATGTTCCACTGATAGATATCTCAAGTAGGGTACTCCTGTCAGAGCCATTTTTCAGAAAGTGGACGTGTCATCCACACTACCTACACAGTGAAGCCCAGAGACAGATCTGTGACACAATGTCATAATTTGTTTTTATCAGGGTCTGTCTAGCCACACTAAAGACAAGATATTAATGTTACTAGTATTTATTAACAACAAAACCTGAAAATTCAAACAAAAATAACATAGTGAAGTATGCCCCTTACGCTCTTATAATTATGTTAACCACAAATATACTTACCTCTGTTTTAAGAAAAGACTTGGAAATTAGAAACCTTTTATTTAAAAAAAAAAAGTCCAGAATATTATCTGTAGTCACAGATAACTCATAAGAAAGTACAGTTCTGGCATTTCAAAAACTAGAAAATACAACAAACCAAAACATCTTTAGAGAAGCTTGGTGAGCATATTCACTATGCAATCTATTAGTCATATGAAGGCACCTATGAATAAAACCAACTGGTTTCCTTTAATGTTAGGCTGAAAGATCCTATGACAGCACCCACAGGCCAAAAAATCAGATTAACATTCAACAAAATGATCTGCAGCTTAGCTGAGTCAAAAGTAAAGGCATTATTTAGTAGTCAGTATTAAGGATATACAAATTTCCCTATAGCATACAGATCGGAAACTCCATAAGGAAAGCAGAATCCCTCAACATGCAGTAGCTGTGCATCCCTCAAAGCAGCAGCCCCACGTCTCTCTGCACTCCTTGCCAACACTGGCATTTTTAAGCGCCTTCCCTGACTGCTCTCTCACTTTGAAGCAGCCCAAGCAAGCTGTATTTCAGCTGCTGGGCTCTGGCCTTCCCTCGCAGAAGGCACACAGCTGTCAGGGAAGCGCGGTGTTTTACGTTGGAATTTCAGGGAAGGACCAGACCCTGCTCCTTTAAAAGTCAGAGAAAGTTCTTCCTTTGGCTTAATTAGGAGCAGAAGGAGGTCCGGAGAAGCAAGTTTCTTCAACAACATGCATCTTTCAGTGTAATAGTCTCAGGCAGAAAAACAGACAGGGAGGAACAAATATCAGAGCTACCATCTGAGGAAGTGGCTGAAACTCAGACTATCTCACTGACATCCCAGATGTGGTCCTACTTAATCTTCTGACAACAGATGGGAAATGCCACTGCACTGCAAGGCGGCACTATGTGGCATCTGCCTCTCTGCCTGTGGGATGCTCCATGCTCTACAGGGCCTCTCCTGTGACAGGCACCTACAGCAGCATGAGCAGGTGCCCAGCCTGGTGTCATGAAGTTGAATTTGTTGAACTTTTGTGCCTGAGCCCAGAGTTGGCAGGCTGGTAGCAGTACCCACTGTATGCCGGCCCTGCCTGCTGCCTGCTCCCCTGCTCTGCACCTCAGAACCACCCAGGCTCCCTTGGCTCCCCAAGGCCTGCGATTCTGCAGCGGCTCAGAAGCAGGAATAAGCTGCTCAGGCAGAAGGGGGGGGAACTAAAACAAGAGAACAGCAACTGGTTAAACTGCCTCCAGTAGCACAGACTCTGAACGCTGAACTGTGTGTCTTGTGACAGAAACCCTTCATCTGAAGCGCACAAGAAGCTCACCACATCTTACATGCTACACTGGAAACATATATATATATATATGGAGTCATAAAAACACGCCAGGAAACCTATTCTGAGAGAAATGAAGTATCAGAAGGGCTGTCTCTTTCCAGCATTAACATCTCAGCCATTCTCATATTTTTGTGCGTTGCAATAAAGGGACAAGATAAAAGTCAGGACTATCTGCCTGTCAAATCACATTTTATCCTTTTATATTAAATTACCTTTCATGTTATACAAGCATATAAAAAGGTTCTGAAAGCTGTAAACCCATATAATTAACTGCTTTAACTCCAAAATTTCCCAGTTATAGCACAAAAGCTTCAGACCGCATGTGCCATGCATTGGGCTGTGGTGACACCACACAGCCCCACACAGAGGTGCTGGGGTGTGAAGGGATCTGCTGCCAGGCTGAGGGGCCGGCCGGGCCTGGTGCTCTGCAGCAGCCCTGGATCAGGAGCCATAGGGCAGGCTGTGGGGCTGAGGAAGAGCTGCAGTGTCTGGCGGCACTGGGCGAGCCCATGCAGCTGTGAAGGGCCTGGAGAAGGGGGAAGGCATCGCTGTGCACACTTCCCAGGTGTGAAGGGGCACCCAGCCAGAGCAGAAATAGATATAAACCTGTCAGGGAGGGCATCACCCGGCCGTACAAATAACTATCAAAAGGTGCCATGAACCCACAAAGCATAAAGGCGTTCATAACAGGATGAGACAAATCCGTGAAGGATCAGCGTGCCCACGACTATTAAACACTACAAACTCCATCTAATTCCAGCTCAGGAAGTTTCTGAGGCACAGTTCCCCAGAAGCAGACAGGCCATGCCAAGAGGAATGCATGTTTTTTATATGCCTTGCTTTTAATCCACTTTCCTTAAGCATCTGTTGCTGCAAAATGCGCTCCTATATTGAACAGGCTTTGGTCTGGCTCATGATAGCAATGTATCTCCATTATGTTCACCATTTTCCATGACAAAACCACATGGAGCACCACTGTTCCTGTTTGCCAAAGGAACCTGCACTTCTGCAGCTTCCTAGAGGTCTCTCTCCCTTCTCTCCCTCCCACCCCACCAAAAATAAATAAATAGAAAAAGCTCGACTGAAATTATTTTAAACAAATACAACTGGGATAGCATTAACAATAATACATGAGAGGATTATGTGGAGTGGGTAAAATATTCTGCCTCCGGGGACAGGAGTCAGAACCCTGCTTAGGAGAATCAAAAGAAGCTGTATCCTAGTGGTGGAGTGGTTAATAAGAACCTAACCAGCTAACTATTGAGGCCTAGCAGCATAATTGTACTGGTTTGTTGCCACAGGCCATGAAAACTGATGGGGATAAACTGTGAAGCCAATCTGCCACCTGTCTTTGGGTGGGCCTTAGGGCTGACCCTTCCTTTCTCTGAACCTCTTCAGCTGAGCTGTTGCTTATTGCAGTCTAGTTTAAAGTGATTTCCTAATGACTTATTTTAAATGAAAGTAAGCTTAAGTAAAAATGTGATAAAAGTGTGACTTTATGTGTTAGAGTTTTTAGAATTCAAAATTTGAAAATCCTTGGTATTAGAAATCATTACTGTAGCCCTAGATGCGTCTCACACTAACAAGCTTTAGTGTTACATTCACATTACTAGGTTAGGATTAACAGAGGATTGGCTTTCTGATTGGCAATTTAAAAAAATGTTGCATCTTTTGAAAAAGAAGTGGTGCTTTTTGTCAGCCTATCTATCTGCTACAGACAAATCTTTTCTCTTTCAAAATCCTGATACTGGATTGTAACCGGTGCGTAGGAAACTTTTATACACAAAAAAGTAGAACAGAGAGTAAGATGGCCACTTAGTTTGCTTCTGACTGTGTAAAACTTCATGGCTTAACCAAAGAGAAGGACATCTCCTGCAGGCAAAAAATCAGATGAGACTATTTTATGCTTTTGATTTACCTTTTTGAATAAATGATGATAGATAAAAGTGATATCACTCTATAAAAAAAAAGTGCTGTGGAATCAGCAGCAAGTCAAGAGGTTTAGTTGCTTTGATTAAGGTTTTTCATGTGGCATTGAGATGGTAGGAACTCAGTCATTTCTGTAGCGAGATTTCACGAGAGAGCCTGCTCTTACTGCTTTTGAGATCAAGAGCAATACATTCAGGACATATTAAGGATGGTACATTACATAGTCTATTAGTTTTAAAGGGGTGAGGCATGCCTATAATTGGAGGAAATCTTGGTTGGATCATTTATCTTATTCTATTTCATAAAACGTGCTTTGCTGTATGCTGTGCTTTCCTCTTTTACATTTTAAACAGGAAGGAATATATATATATTTTTTTACATTGAAAGAACAAATAATTAACACATAATTGGCATATGCTCCATAGGTAGAAAATAGCACAGGCTGTGATTTGATTTAATCGCCTGGCCACGGAGGCCGGAGGAGGTCTGCAGCATCCCCAGTCTATCGCTCCCCTGAAGGACTTGTGGATTCAGAAGAGCAGTTGCTCACCCAGAGACAGTGGGTAAATGCAGCAATTCCCTTGAAAGTTAAAGCTCCTTTTGTCAGAGCACCCCGCCAGCTAAGGGATTTTTTGAGAGAACAGAACCACGTCCAGAGCACCTCGCCTGCTCCAGGGTGGCTCACATTGCTGTAGGACCTTGTGCAGAGAAGGGAAACTGTGTGCCCATACCCTGCTCTGTCTCACTGATCTGTACAAAAAACACAGAGAATCTAAGCCCACATCATCATTCTAATTGTTTTTACCAACATCTAAGTTTTGCATCTTTGATAGTGTGTGTATCTTAATTAGGAGCTGGTTCTCAAGTGTATTAAAAAGAAACTGAACAAACGAAATAATTGTATAATTCTAATACATCATTCTGAGTATTCAAATGATCTAATTGCTGTAGCTTATTAGAGCAGGCCCAAACTTATCCTCCTCCTTCCCCTTTCTTGAACACACTGAGTGGCAGAGGTTCTAACATATAGACCAGAATCTGAATCTGAATGTTATAGCTGATACGTGGCACCTGTTTTAAGTCTAGCAGGAATGAATGCATGTAATAAAAAGAGAAAGGAGGTTCTAATGTACTTAAGCACTTTATAAAGAATGATTTTAATGTAACACACTATTCTGCTTTACTGGCTGTTTAATATTTAGAGTTTCTATTTTAATCAACTATGGTTCCAATAAGAACAATAATTGAATAGCAAAACTAGGAGGCAACTCCCACATTTCAGCACATTGCAATCACTGTGTTTAGTGTAGGAAACTTTCTTCTCATACGTGCAAAGTATTTCAAAATAGTGTACTTGCACACAAAGATTTTTTGGCAGCGCAGGGGAGAACATAACCCCACGAAGGCAGCGCAGCAGCTGCAGCATGCAACACCCTTACAGAAGGGCTGGGGGCTGTACCACAAACTGTAGTGAGCCGTGTGGGGAAGCTGTGGGGAATGAATCAACTAAATGCTTCTAAAAAGTCTTGGATCTTGTGTTTCTCCTCTGCCTTCAGGGAGCTATGAAAGGAATTGGGACTCTTTCTTAATGCTGATATTTGCGAGCATAAGCAAAGGGTTCTTCCTATTTTCCCCACCTGACTCAGCATGCGGTACAAAACGTGGCTCGTGCAAAAGAAAGGCTCCCCAGCTGCTTTGTCTTCTGTTTCCTCATCCTCCTGATTAATAGATTAATGACCTTCAGATCCATGAAGCTCTTTTTTCTTCTTACAGCTAAGATTTTTATAAGGCCCTGATCAGAAAAAAAAATCACCTCCCTGTTCTGTCACCCTTTGTAAATTCAAGATGGCACAGATGTAGCAGAGTTACAGTTCCAGTGTTTACAAGGATTAGCTGGTGTCTCCAGCCAATTTTAAATAGCGCTGCAGAGAACCGACTTCCCCTAACAAGATTGCTCACAGCTCTGTTCCCTTTCTCTAATTTAACTGTTCCAGCTCTGAACACACCCTTGATACTGGTACTTTGTAAGCTGCTTGCCAGTGCCTTCACACAATTTATTCAAGAATTTTATTAAGAAGCTCAGACGTAGCCTGGGGTCTCACGTAGGCATATAAGAAGATTTGGTTAATATTTTGGAAAATATAAAAGTGTAATCTTTGCCTGCTTAAAACTATTTCTTTCAGTTCTTTCAGAGCAAATGAACAAGGAGTCATCAGCAGAGCCACACTACTGCAGGATCATGTAATGCTGAGAAGAATGGACCTCCTATATTTGGCTGCTGAAGTGAACATGCAATGTTTTGTAACATGCTCAGTAAGCAGATGTCATGCGTTTGACTGCTCTTTGCAGGGATCAGCAAAAGCAAAGCACTACCACTGCTCCTGGTCATTCTGGAAGGCGAATGATTTTGATGCAAGTGGGAAAAAGGAGGCTGTTTGCACACTCCTTTGGGATTAATGTGCAGTAGCTGAGAACACCTGACATTCTCAGTTTGTTATCTTTCCTGGATAATCTTTGATGAGGGAACCATGTGTATTTTCCTCTCTCTACTTCACATGTGCATCCTAGACTTATGGAGAGCTGTCTAAAATAAGGAGGAATGTGGCAGCGTGACTGACATCTCCTTTCCATACAGACGAGATATCTGCATGTGGAGATCACAGGCACACCATCTGATCCTGAATGAAACATGTGGGATATGACCCCAAGCGAAGATACGGGCTCTGGTCTAATAAAATTTCTTTTAGTGCGCTTTGTAATTAGAGCCTGTTCTGCAAGTGTGCTCTCTGATGGCTGGTTCACGTTAAAAAGGAAAATGAAAAATGTTTTTGAGTAGGATAGAGGTTAATACTGGAATTTTGTTTAAACAGCTCAGTACTGCTGCAAGGACAGGGACATGCAGATAATAGGAATTTATTTTTACAGACACTACCTTCTGAAAACAAAATCATAGGCACATGCTGTTGATTCTGATGAAGCTGGTGATGCGGATATTTGTAAGCAGAAATATTTAACTTACGAATATTATCACAATTTATCATATTTGAATATTATTTTTCATTTCAAAAATAAATATCTCCAAAGTAAAGTGTTCTTATCTTTCCCTCTGTGGTTCATCCTTCTTCCCATACTGAATGCAGTGGTCACATCACGCTCACTTAGGATAATACCTCTGTCACTGTCATGGCGAAAGTCTGTGATTCCCTGGCAACAGGATATTTCCAATGTTAAAAAAGATTGCCTTTTGTTACAGGACGTATTGGCAGGAAGGGCAAATTATGATGTTCCCTAAACTGAGTTACTTGCTCAGTATCAGCATCAATGGCCAGAAAAAGCAGCGAGTACTGCCCTAGAGAAGGGGGATTGAGACGAGCCAGGTGGAGGCTAGGGAGGTTCCTACCTTCAGTCAGATTGTATATTATATTAGGCTAGAGAGAACAACTAAATCCAAACCATAATGAATCTGTGCTTACTGAGAATGGAGCAGGCCAGAGTTTGACCACATGCTGCTGCATGCACTATTATGCCTGTCAGGGAAGAGAAGGGGAACACAACAAAATACATATAATGTGTGTTTCTATGATTCTGTGACTCTGTGACAGTTTGACCATAGATGCAGCTGTACAGACAAGGCAGCACTTCTGCTGGCACACCTTCTCTTGTAGTCTAGAGGAGGGGAGGAAAAGATGCAGGAGAAGAAGGGTTGCTCTAGTGATGCACACACTACAAAGGCTTCTAGCACACATTGTTGCGCTGGTAAACTGCTCCTTGTTTAGACAGAGTTGAATGGGAACAGCTATCATAAACCAGATTATTATGATTTCTTTGGCAGTTCAATTATGTAAAAGGAAGTTTGAGACTTACTGCCACTGATGGAGAAATTTGAACGCGTACAACTCCGTGCAAGGTCTCTGCACCATTAAATGTGTGCTTGGACTGTTTATGAGCACAAGTCATACATCAGTACAAACTCACAGAGTATTTGGAGCACCTGGCCACCAACGTCAGTGCTTGGCAGCCCAGGATTCCCTGCACAGATGCCTGCAGGGAAGATGGATACTTACCACGTACCTGTGTGTCCTGAGCGGGCACTTGCGGCCCTCCCCAGTGAGCACATGGGGCCTGAGCACTCAGCTGGGCTGCTGTGACCAGCATGGCTGAGCAGAAGTGTCATTGCCAGCTGGGTCAGGGATGTGCTGGGATTTCCCGTGTGCTTCAGTGAATGTCTTCCACAACAAAATTGAGAGATGAGAAGAAAAATCAGTGACCTCCGGGTTAAAGGCCAGATTTCACTATCCATAATCTCCCGCTGAATTGTCACAGTAACAAGGTCAGAACAGAACTTTCTTTGGTTTTCATTACCCATAAACAAACACACCTGTATGACTTGAAATCAGTTGGGAGTGAATATTAACAAGAAAGAAAAACAACAACCTTTTTAAAAACAACCTTTGAATTACGCAACTCTGCTGATGATTTGCTGTGATCAAAGCCATTCACTCCATCAGTGCAGGGCTTCGGATCCTTCTGACACTTGTGACACTTACCTGAGGACTGGGAGCCTGCCTGCTTGTCTGACACCTCCTGGTCCCTGGTGCAGTTTACATGCAAGGCTATTGAAGGTACCTGTGAGACGATCCTTTTGTGTAAGTATTTTTAATAAGCTTGTCAGGAAAATCTACAAGGTGACTCCATCACGTGCCAGAGTGGCAGGCCACACATCTCTACCAGGGAATTCACAAGAATCTCATAAGAGGTAGGAAATAACCAGAGAAACTGAAAGTGATAAGATCTGATAACAAGCTCGGCATTATTCTTATCACCACTCAGTGCAGGGATAAGCTGACAAGATCTATGAAATGTAACAAGGCTGATTAAAAAGTGCCCAGATGTCCTGTAACCATCTGAACAGAGTGAGAGATTTACCCTACTAAGGAACTCTTGGGATGTCTTCCAAAGCGCTTGAAATATCACCAAGCAGTAACACGTGTATTTTGTCTGATATAAAAGTCCCAACATCAGCATTTTATAGTCCTTACTTCTTCAGTATTTAAAGTTAATATTAGAGATAAGTGCAAATTTACAAATTGAAATAGCTAAGTTGTAGTTACTGTAAAACTTTACACAATCTTCCCAAATTTGCAAATAATTTAACATTTTCAAAAAAACCCACCTATGATTTAGTATGAACAGAAGGATCACACTGTGAGTTTCTAGGGAGGGCACATCTTGCAATGTAGGTTGAAAGAACTGCTGGCACGTGACACTGGGATCCAACAGAAATATACAAACACATCATAGCAACAGTGAGCAGAGATGGGAATTTACAATAGGAAATAAGGGGAGCTGCAAATACATGGTGCCTGAACACAGAAATAGGGGCACCTGTGAGACAGGATCCATCCAGAACAATATCAAAAATTGTCTAAGGTAGCTTAGCCCACTGGCCTATATTGTGATACTGATTTCATGCAAATTTTCCCATTTCTTAATAAAGCGGATTTCTCAGCATGTAACCAGTGGAGCAAGGGTTACTATTTCAGCCAGGGCCATTAGTTTTCTGACACTATAAAAGCACATTTTAGCACCAAAAGATTTAAAAGAAAACCCTTTACCTTTCCTTAAAAAAAAGCACAACTCCGACCCCACGTTCTGTCCTTTCCACTTACCTTATGAACACATCTTTCTTTCATCTTCTGACGTACCTAGAAAGTAAACCGTTGGTGTTTGTTATCCTACAATAGTAGTGGAGAAACTCCTGTTTTTTCCTTGTTCCATGAAATACAGTTTTATACTTTTGATGCACTACCACAGTGAGGATCCAGTCAGTCCAGACCAGGTGAATTCCACAGCCCTCCCTCAGGAGAAAGTCTGATTCAAACCAACACGACAGCTTGGTTGAGATGGAGCCTCAAATTAAGCTCATGTGGTTTTGCCCTTAACTAAAACCAACCTGATAACGATATGTTAAAAAAGTGGTCTGAAGAGCAATGTTTTGTTAATATTAACAACAGCTTAAAAGTTTGTCAAAGTGCAAAGGCCACTTCTTAACATAGAAAACGTGCCCAATCTTAAGTTCCTGAGTTGTATTATGACTTCTTTCTTGAGTAAAGTTTAATTAATTTGAATTAACTATGAGATGAATTAGTTTATTTGATGTGTCTATTCTACCAATGACATTAAGATTTAAAATTCAGAATTGACTTGACCTTGAGCAGCATATGTACTCAAACTGTGTGATAAAGAAGAATATTAATCATTTAATTTGATAAAATGAACAGCTGTTCTAGTTGATTGGAAACAGCTAAAAGTGTAAAACGTATTTTGTGAATGCAAAATTAAAAGTTAATTTTATTATAGAGTGCAATTTGCCAACTAGAAATAAATTCCTGAGATGTAAGCAATATATTTTTGTAATGCTCTACCCACACATCAGAAAGGTCACATCGATTTAAATGCCGTATTACTATAAAAGTTGAACGATTTCAATTGAAAAACGATCATATGATGTAGCTATTTAGAGATGAATATGAAACTGCTGTGACGGATTTGCCCTGTTTCCAGTGAGCAGTTTAAAAGCTGTAGTGACATACCATTTCATTAAGCAAAAGCTGCTACTTTCACTTACCTTGTGCCACAGATGCCTAGTTTTCTACTTTTCCACAATTTTGTGGGATTTTGGTATATGTTTGTTGTTGCTGTTGTTGTTATTCTTTTTTTTTAACTCAGAGATTAAGATTTTAATTAGCATTTGACATCATAGATTTTCAATGAAATTCATCTCTTCTGACAGGCATTTAACTCATTTTGGTTGCACATATTTTTAACCTGTGCAATTTCATGCTGTAAATTTATCTATCATGTGGACACTATACAAGGTGGGAGGGTACAATATTAACACAACATATATATACACATAATCAAGCACCCCCCGCCTCCAAGCATGGTGCTGGCACTGCCTGGGCAGTAGTTTTCTGCTCCAAGCCTGAAGTGTGAGCCTGCAGTAACCAAGGGAGCAGTGGAAGCGTCGATGTGCCGGCACCAGTCCAATCGTGAGGACTGAGTTAGAGCCCCAAAGATTCTGGCCAGATGCTGGGTAGGTATGCCTCAGCTCGTCATCTAACTGGAGAACATGTTTCTGTAATGGCCCAGCTTCGTAGTCGCTACATCTGTGATTTTCAGGCTATTTTACCTGCTCTCCCAGCGCTGCTCCCCACTCCCTATTCAGGCTGAACTTGTGCCAGAAGGCAGCCAACACACTGCTCCACCCTACGTTAGTACTTTGCCTTGGCCTCGGCAAGAGAATAGAGAAAGGCTGCTATCCTGTGGCCACCTTTGAGCCATTATCCCATCCTGTAAGAGTATCTTTTGTACGCTGGGATACCACCGTTCCCCCTCCCCTGCTACCAACAGAAGCTCTCCCATTACTGTCCGTTTGAGGCACATCTGATCTGTGTACAGAACTGAAAGGCTACTTACTGAAAGAGGCCCTTTTTCACAGCAGCCTTGAATTCTGCAACATTACATTCCTACTGTAACTTAATCTCAAAGCGAGGAAGGAGGCTGTCTCCGCGTGCCAGGAAACATTCTAAAAAGCAGGAGCATTATGTTTTTTTCCCGATGACACATTTAAGTGACAGTTGTAAATGGGACGTGCTGTTGTCTCAATGACTTTTAGAAGTAAGGACTCCTCAACGGGATCCATCTGTCACTGCCTCCGCTGCCTGCGCTCAACACCAAAGGCACCTCACTACCCCCCAGCAAGCTTCTGGGGACTGAATGCTGGGCAATGACTGCCATCTGCCAATGCCAAAGGTGTTTCTCACAGGGCTTGCTATAGCAGGACAGGTTATAGAAGGTTCCACAATAGTAAAGAACATAACAAAATGGGTCTTAATTAAATCATTTGACCCTAACAATATCGTGCCAGAAACGAAATCAGAATGATAACCACTACGATACTGTTGAATAGCTGTACCAGAGAAACTATCCATTAGCTTATTATTTCAGATGTGAGCATGCAAGTAGTAGTGTCTCATCTCATTTCCTGAGAGCACCTCCCAGACCCAGCACACCCGCAGACACACTTGTCGTGCACATCCCGTCACCACCAGCGCTGCCCGGCCCGCTGCTGTGCAGACTCAGCTCTGCAGCTGGGCACCGTGGGCTCAGTGCCAGCGCGGTTCGGGCTTGTGGGCAACCAGGGAGCACAGCCAGCCTGGGGAAAATAACTGCAGGTGAAATGACACGGTCGCTATCTTAAAGAGCAAAGTGGAGCAGGCTTCTCCTGGTTTGTTTCACACCATTTTCAGTTAGAAAAGTAGAGAACTTGCTACAGTAAAAAGACTCATATTTTCACATAGCTGTATGCCTAAGCTCACACGATGCCTGATAGCAGACAGCAGACCCCAAAGGCTGTGGCTGCCCACAAAAAGTACCTCGAAACACAGTTTGGGGCCACGCTCCGTCCCCTCTGCCGGCGCTGTCCGCGGCGGCACGCCGGGAGGAAGGCGAGCCTTGTACCCACATATCCTGCGCTCTGCAGGCAGGTGCGCTGCGGCAGCATCTTTGGCAGTGCCTCTCCAAAGCCACCGCCGGGCAGCGGCCCGCGCTCCTCCGACGGCCATTCCCGCCCAGCGCTGAGGTCCGGACCGAACTGCGCGGTCCCCTTCCGCGCTCGTAGCCCCACAGTCGGTAACCGAACATAGCCCGAGGGGCCGCCGCGGGCCGGGAGAAGCCGGGGTTGCGGGAGGCGCCCACCGCGAGCAGCCCCCACCGCTCCGCCCGCCCGCCACTCCCCGGGAGGGTGGGGAGCGGCGGCCCCGGGGCGGGGCGGGGGCCCGGGGCGATCAAACGACGCCGACTCGGCAGGACCTCCCGGCTGACCCCAGTGTTAACGTATTTATTTTCACGCTGCAATCGCGGGTCGCTGTACAGAAACATGCTGGGGCCCCGCGCGGAGCCGGGACGAGGGAGGAAACACTTGTATTAAACAGAGCCGTTAAATAACCTGTACACGGAACGTCAGTCTTTTCCCCTGAAAGCGCCGAGCGCGGCCGCGGGCTGCCCCGCTCCCGCTCCGGCGGCCCAAGGGGCAGGGCCCGTCCCGGGACAGCGGCCGCGGGGCCCTGCGAGCGTCCTGCCCCGCAGCCCCGGGCCCCCCCCGGGGGCTCCCGCTCTCCTTGCGCGGTGCGAGTCCCGAAGCCGCCCCGCCGGGCGCCCGCGGCGGTCACAGGTCGCGGCCGTCCTCCCGCTTGACGGCGTCGGCCGCCGCCTTGAGCTTCTTGTTCTGGTGCGTCTTGACGTGCTTGGCCAAGTGGTCGCTGCGCATGAAGCGCTTCCCGCACTCGGGGCAGACGAAGCGCTTCTCGCCCGTGTGAGTCCGCAGGTGCCGCTGCAGCTCGTCGGAGCGGGTGAAGCTCTTCCCGCAGAAGAGCCAGTTGCAGACGAAGGGCCGCTCGCCCGTGTGCCAGCGCAGGTGCGCCTTCAGGTGCGAGGTCTTGCCGTACACCTTGCCGCAGCCCGGGATGTGGCAGACGTGCTGCTTCTTCTTGCCCGGCTCCGCCTCCGGCGCGCTGCCCGCGGCCGCCTGGCAGTTGGGGCAGCGGCAGCGGCGGCACCTCCTGGCCGTGGCCGCCAGGGGAGACTTGGTCTGCAGCAGGGCGGCGATCTGCGTCTGGTACTGCGCGAAGTCCGAGTGGCCCAGCACCAGGCCCCGCGGCAGCGCGGCGGCGGCGGCGGGGAAGCGGTGGGCGCAGCCGGGCGGGGCGGCGGCCTGCGGGATGCTCCACCAGGGCAGGTCCTCGGGCGGCGGGTTGGGCGAGAGCTGGCGGCAGGGCTGCGCGGGCGGCAGCAGGTTGGAGTAGCCGGGCGGCAGCGCGGCCTGGGCGGCGTACGGGACGTAGGCGGGGGGGCAGGCGGACGGCAGAGCGGCCATGGAGGAGGGCAGCATCTTGACGGGGGAGAACTCGTAGGGGTAGGAGGGGTCGGCGGGGGGCGTGAGGGGCAGCTCGTGGCCCCCCCCGAAGGAGGGCTGCAGGTGGCTCTTCTGCGGGGTCAGCCCCAGGCTGGGGTGCGGCGGCGGCAGCCCCCCCGGCGAGTGCGCGGGCATCTCGCCGCCCCACGGGTGGAAGATCCTGGAGGGGGATCCGAGCGTCGGCTCGTAGGGCACCGGCAGGAAGTCGGCGGGCGCGGCGCCCGGCTGTCCGATGCGGCTGCAGGTGGCGGCCAGCAGGGCCAGCGGCGAGTGCTTGGCCACGTCCGGGGAGGCGCTGGGGGTGCGGTCCTGCGGCGGCGGCCGGGGCGCGGGGAGGGAAGCACAGCGCGTTACTCGCCGCCGCCCGCCCCGCCGAAACTTTCCGCGCCCGCCCGCCCGTCCGCCCGTCCCGGAGAGCCCCCGCTGAGCTCCGCGCCGCGCCGCGCCGCCGGGAAACTTCCCGAGAGCGGCAACCCCGCCCCGCCCGGCGCGGCCCGCGCCCCGCCTGGAGCAGCCCTTCCCTGCGGGAGGCCCCGGTCCCGGCCTCGGTCCCGGAGGTGAGCCCCGTCCGGCGCCCGTCCGCCCGCACGGAGGAGCCTCGGGCGCTGGCACTGACCTGGAGGAAAGCCTGGAGCGAGTCGTTGCGGAGGACGGCGACCGCGGCCATGGCTACTGCGCCCGGGGCGAGGGGCCCCGTCGGGGCATGGGGACGCCGCGGGGCTGCCGGGCCGCCCGCTCTGCGCTGCTCTGCCCTCCGGCCTCGCCTCCGCGCCCTGCCCACCCCGCGCCGCCGATCTCCGCGGCCCGTCTGCCTGCGCCGGGATCACCTCCAAGAATTTGATAAGGACTTTGCTGGGCCGCCAGCCAGTCAGAAGGAAGATTTATGGCTTTGAAGTTTGCCGCTACCCAATCATCAAAGAATAGCGGCTCTTTCAGAAGCGAAAGCAAATCCTTTGAATCCACAAAGCTCCTATGGTGTGTTTGTTGGTCGGGATAAAAGAACTGATTATTAGGGGGGATGGGAAGGGAGGAGATAAAGGCGGGACAATTAATGAAGTAATCACTATGTGGGAAATGTATATACACAAATAATTGGATTTTCTTGATCAAAGGACCCCGTACCGCCTGGAGACCCTCTCGCGGGATGCGCGAGACACCGGATCCCCCCCTCCCTCCTCGTGTTGGGCTTTTCTTTTTTTTTTTTTTTTCCCGCAATTAAGGGGTTGCGGCGCAGCCCCGAGGTGACAGTGTGGCTTTGTTATTGCCCGAGATCTGCCTCCGGCCGCCCCCGAGCTCACACCGCAGCGCGGCCGCTCCACCTGAGCGGGGCCGCCCTGTCGTGGCCCCGGAACTTCTCCCCGCAGCCCCCCGCCCTCGGGGAATGCCCCAACCGAGCTCCGCGCATCCCCCGCCCGCTGCCTTTGGGGACCTTTGGGTGAGGGCTGGGCGGAGGCCGGGGAAGGAAGGCTGGGGGATGTAAGAGCTCGGGCAGGCGGGCAGAGAGCGGTCGGCGGCAGAGGAGCGGCGCGGAAAAGTTTCACCCAGCGGGCGCCGACCGCTACCGCCGCGCTCCCTTAAATGAAGGCAGAGTCCCTCCCGGCAGCGCCTTTGGCTGCGGGCGGCCTCGGGCTGCGGGCGGGCGGAGCTCCGTGCCCCTCCGCACCCCCCCGGGGCCGGGGCAGCGCCGGGCCGCGGCCGTGCGAAGCCATCAGCCCGGGTAACTCGATCCTCCCCGCGGCCGTCGGGTGCGATTGCATTCACACCACCGCCGCAGGCCCTTTAAACGCCGGCACAGAGATCCTTATCTGCCTTTCCCGTGGAAACAATCGCCGTCCGCTCAAAGACTTCCAAGAGTCGCAGAACTGAATTAGGCCGCTGTCTTTTGAAGGGATTAAAGCGCCGAGTCCTCTCCCACGGCTCCACGCGGAGTACCGGGGAGAAGCAGAACCCGACCCCGTGTCACACCCCGCCCGCAGCAGCCGGGTACGGCCCGGGGGCCTCCGGCTCGGTGGGAGCTCAGCGACGGGACGGCCGTGGCGTGCGGTAGGCCCAGGGGCGAACTGTGTCAAAACCGGGTCTCGTAATACATTTTACTGCCCGTCTCTATGGTGCGCTAAAACTGCAAAGAGCACTGAGTTTAGGAGCACTGCTTAGCCCACGCTTTGGGTGATGGTACGGCTGCCACACTGCCCTGGGTTTGGCTCAGCGGATTGATCCAGCACTGTAAAAGTGCACCTGTTACTCCCTGACCCATAATGTCATTGCAGAACATTTAGGTGCGGAAAATATATTTTCTAAATGCACTATTTTTCAGCATTTCAGGAGTCACTTCTGAAAAAAACTATTCTTCAAAGACTACTGCTGAACAGGGGTGCTCAACAAACCCATACTTTTTTTCACCACGTGCAAGTACTCTTTACCAAGTCTCTGAGGAGAAAAAACAAGCAGGAGAAAAAAGTCGAGTGCTGAGGGTCAGGGCATGCCAATGGGACTGACGGTGTGTTGGGAAAGAGGCGCTGCCAAGGGAAATAGCCTGAAGACCCTCCCTGTAGACACTCTAAACTTGTAAGGTAGCTTATTCCAGCAATGCATACATGTTAGTGAAAGGCAGGCAGTGCTCCTTGTGCCTAACGAGACCACGTAGGTAAGTGCCCACCGACATGGGGAGAATTTTTGAGATGAACACAGCAGAAAAGCCAAACCTCAAAGTACTCCCAGCATGGCCAGAAGCAGTCCTCAGGGCAGTGGTGTGCTCCCAGCAGGCAACAGGCCCCAGCACAGCTGGCACACAGCCGGCAGCCAGCAAGCCCCGACTCGGCTGCTGGTATGTGCTGAGGTCCCGGCACTGCGGGCACTGGGTGAGCTCTGGCTGTGGGTGGCACTGGCCCATCACACAGTTGCTGCCAACACAGGCTCAGGGTCCCAGGGAGGTCTGGGAAAAGCTCTGGCTATGAAGATGAAAGAGCTCCCTCCTCAGCTGGGCAGAAAGACTTACGAAAGTGGCCCTGAAGGATTGACAAAAGGGTCTTCTCAGAAATGCGGTGCACAGTATGCTTCTGTTTCACTTCAGACCTTGATGCCTTACTGGTGCAGGATAATACTTCTGCAATAGCATACACAGGTAAGTGCACAGATGATGCAAACTATTCAAACATAATTTTACAAAGAAATATTAGCATCAGTGCAATGATTCCAAATGTATACAGCACGCGTCTTATGCTTTCTACCCTCACAGTGCTCTACAAATACATTCTCACTATAGTCTTACACAGCAGGGCCAGCTTCCATCCCCGTCTTTACAAGGCAACATCTATGGCCATGCACACAGCAGTGCCAGGCTTGGACAGAAGAGCCCCTTGCCTTCCCCTCGCATAGACATTTCCAGGCCACTGTTCACCAAACACTTCACCAAACCACCCCTGCTCTGCCCAGGGCCCAGAACCTCGACGTGAAGCAGCAGTGACCAGGGAGCACCAGTTGAGGCATGTCCTGCTGGCTGGTCGTGCCAAGTCAAAGAAAGGAGTCACATTTCACATCACTCCTTAGTAAGCCCTTCTCACCCAGGGCCGCAACTGCTTGGCCAGCTGTTCGAGAACCCAGGACAAGGAAAGGAAAAAGGACGTTCCCCTCAGACACGGGGCTGTCAGCATGGCCATGGCTCCAGCTCTGGCCTAACAAATAGCAGCATTTTCCTCACACTTCTAGAATGTTTGAGATGGAGGGCAAACAGGGGTACACTATCAGGCCCCTCTCCCTCAGTAAATCTCTCTCCCTCAGTAAATCTCACATCCCTGTTTCTCATCCCATGTACAGGAAGCCCCATACTCTAGCTTTACTGAGCAGAGAGTATCACGTATTATATATGAAAGAGAGAATGGTCTGTGGTTAAGGACAGATAATGCAATAAAATGGAAATGCATTCTTAATCTAAATTACCTATCCCTTAGTCTAAATTAGCCAGTTCGTATGCTGGGAAATGTGAGAGAGAGAGATTATGATGCTGCAGTGCTGGGACTCCAATGTCCAAATGGCACAGCTCTGTCACGAGCCACTTTTAAACCCAAATAATGGGATTTGGGAGAAATCTGTCACTGATCACCACTGACTGCTTCTCAGGAGGCCATAGGAAACCAAAAGGGACCATTTTCCCACTTTTTTTTTTTTTGTCTCACAATAAGAAATGCTGGAGAAAAAACAAACAAACAAAAAAACAAGTATCCTTACTGATACACTCGAGTACAGGGTTGTGCCACAGCACTCTTCTGTCAAAATTCACACAGCAGTCAGTGGAGTAGCTGCCCATAAGAGCTGAGGCGGGCTCATGCTTTGCTACATTTTTCACGCTAAGAATACTTGGCACATGCAGTGATTCAGAAAGAAGCTGTTCCATAGTGCCAATGATTCTCTTTAATGAGATATAGTTATCAGTTGATTTATGAGTTTCTCCTGCCTGTTCTCATTTACTTGGCTCTAAATTAAGGAAAAGATCGTTTGCATTCTAGAAGTAAAACAGTGTTTATAAGAGAACAGAGTAATCAAAATCCCTCTTAAATCAAGATTTAGAAATGCACACAGAGAGATTAGAGGTAGTTTTTCCCAGCCTCCCCAAAAAGGATAACAAGAGTTCCAGCAATGTGCATTGCCTTATCCATTAAACTCAGTGTCAAAGACTCAAGAAAAAGCATTGCATTTCCAGTTTTATCTGGTTTTCCATATGAGTATAGTGTTACCTTATCTCAGGAATTTAATGTAGGAAGAGACAAAAGGAGCCTTCTGCCCCAGCCTCGTGATACCGTGATGACCTCCTCCTGGGAGATACTACGCTCCCTGTTAATTTAGATACCATATGCCTCAATGGTCATCACGTCAGTGGCTGCTCTCTATTTTATGGCCCTCACAGAGATTTTGATCCCGTTGTCTATAAAAGGAACCACTACCTCTGTTTGCTGTTGCTCTGCCAGTCAGAGGCACCTCAGCTGATCAGTATTTGCTCATACTTACCTACAAACAGCACAATTCAGACACCTTTGCTCTTTCCTTTGGCATATGCTCCACTGTTTTTTATAGGCCACTCGCACTGCTTGAAGTTAAGCATCAAAAAGCAGAAATCAGTAGCAGAGGGATGTAGGAGGCAGGAAGCAGCTGCACAGAGTGGAGCAGCACCACTGCTCAGATGCACCAAGCCAGGAGGGAGCGGCTGCAGGCCTTCTCATTAGGCTGCAGCAGAATATTCTCTCTGCTGATATTCCTGCAGCCCCTCAGTTCCCAGATCTGGGCTCTGTTTGTGTGTTACAGGGTGGATGCATTTGATCTCCTTTTCCTGAGCAAGCCAGCATTTCACAGGGAGACAGAGGCAAAAGGCTGTCACTTGTGGTGGTGAGGTAGAAAAGCAACCTGAGAGCTCAACCGTAGTAGTGCTGAGATCGGCTGGGAGAGCTAGGAGTGGGCATGGCCACATACATGCTGGTGCTGGGGTCACTGGCAATGAGAATACCAAAATGAGTGGAGCAGCTCAGTTTGTTCTGAATGATTGATTGAAGCCGTTTTCATCTCTGTAGGGTGCTCTTTTTTGGCTAAAATAACATTTCACTCAGAAGTCTCTACACAGGCATATACATATTCTTACCTCTATCTATCTGTCTGTCTGTCTGTCTATCTATCTATCTATCTATCTATTCAACATAGATAAATAAAGGGTGGAAACTTTATTTCCACTTTCCTGTTCTCACAGTCCACTTTCCATCATCTCTGTGTACACCAGCTAACCTACTAGGGACAGGGAATGTCACTCAGACATAGGGCTCAGTGCTGTGGGCACGGAGAGGGGCATCAAAGCAACAGGCCCAATTCAGGAGATTTGTCTGAATGACAGGAGCAGCTGTGGAGCTGGGGGAAACATGGGAACTGGATCAGTGAGCAAAATCCTGGGACAAGCCTGAGTAAGAACTGTGGTCAAACTGTGAGGTGAGCGTATTGCGAGGGGCTTCAGTTTATCTGTGGTCCTTGTCAACGCAGTGCTGAGCACACGGTCTTAAAGCATTAATCTTTACAGCTCTTCTATAAAGAAGTAGTGTGTTACCATTCCATTCTTAGCAACGGAAACCACAGGAGACAACAGATCTTGCCCCACACCACATCCTAACCCTACTGAAGCGGCACCTAACTTGGGGCCGTATTGTTTGGATGTTCCACCTTATTCCCCTCACAAAGCCCATACTCTTTTCTCAATCCCTCTCACGCCCAATTTCATGTCAGTCTCTCCTGATTCTTGTACCCTCTCTCAGCAGCACTGAATTATGAGCAGATAACAATCTTTCTGTGGGAAGCTGCTGAGGAGAGCAGATAACAAGCATGTGGCCTGTGCAAGCACAGTGATAAGCCAACATGCCCAGCACAAATACTTCTACCCTGCCTGGTGGACAGTGTTTAGATCAGATGGTAACTGAAGAATTGAGCCTCACACCTTTGCTTTATAAAGACAAAATGTCCTTCAGGTGGGCATAGTGTGCCTCCCTAATTCTAACACTGAGCGTATTGAGCGGAAACAACCAGGTACTTGCTAATTCATAAGGGACCACCAGACAACCATATTTCTGTGTCCGTCCAGTTTGGAGATACTCAGTGTTTTCCCTTACTGGCTCCTTGCTGATCGGTGTTTGGCTGGTTCCCATGTCCCACTGTTACTACATAACATGCACGCTTGCATCATGGAAGTCTGGACTGTTTGTGGTGCTTTCTATTTTTGGCCATTCAGAACAATTTAGGACACAGAAAATGTTTTCTGCCTACCCCTTGTTCAACAGCCTTCCTGCATGTCCTAAATTTCTGCCCTGGTTGTGTTGCTGTTACCTTCAGCTATACATTGGTATACAGAGAGCTCAATGAAGATTCTTAGGATACCAAGAACAAGCTTGTTATGCTACCCGTAAGACTGCATGTGAGCTGTTGTTAAACATGACTTTCCAGCTGCTGATTATTTTGTCAAAACCACAAACACTGATTTTAATGAAAGCATCCAGATTCAGCCTGGCTAAGCAGACAGATTACGTGTTTAATTGTAATTGGGCTATAACCATCTGAGATCTTTACGTATGGAGAAAAAAGTAGTATCAGTATTCAGATATTTGAATCTTGGGTTTTTACAGAATGGAGCTTGAAAAATCAGTGACATATTTTGGTCTCTTGGTATTTATCTGATATTTCTTGATTAGTTTAATTTGGAGGTGAAAACATAAAGGTATGGTAGATATATTCAGATATATTAATGCAGTTCGCCTGAAGAAGGAAAAAATTTCTTGTGACATAATGAAGCCCAAGAAAATAAGGTGAAAATAAGTTTTTTAGATGGCATCACTCTCAGAAACCAAATCTTTCCGTAGGAAGGCTCACAACTATTTTTGCTAAAATATGCTGGTAAATATGAAGGATAAATCACAGGGCTGCTTACATCAAGCCATCTAACAGCATATTTATCACCTACCTAAGATTCTTATCACCTACCAGTAGGCTGTCTCTCTGGAGTTCCAGCTACTAAGTTTATAGCATACCGAACAATTACTATTTTTGAAAATTAAATCCCAGGGATGTTTCTTTCTGTTCTTCTCATGTTGGCATTTTCTGTAAACTCAAACTGACTTATGGCAGGAAAGATTCTTTCTAAAGCTTACTGTAGATTTATAAAATATAAAATATAGTAGTTCTAATGTCTTTAAAACGTGATTCCCTGCAGTGTTGCAGGCCCAGGAAAAAAAAAAAAAAGCTTTACTTTGCACCATCAAAAAATGAAGATATTCTGTGATTTCAGAAAGAGGAACCAGATCTCAGGATACTGAATTTTCATCATCATGGTGATTTTCTATTGCTGAAAAGCAAGTGTCTAGAACACCTAGGAGTTTTAGATCTGATACATTTTATTTGTCTTTGGTTATGGAATTCCAGTTACCATTTTATTTGTAACTTTGCATTTGAAAAGCAGTTATTTGGATTCACCATATCTGTACCACTTGTCCCCTCAAGAAGATTCCAAAGCACCTCCAAGTGGCTTTCTACTGCAGTACTACATGCATCTCCAGGGGCTCTCCAAGAAGATTTGAGGCTTCATCATAGCCAATAAGGATCATATTCAAAATTTAAAGTTCACTCAAGGTTGCCTCTTCCTTGAAACTAATGGTTCCTTTTTATATTTTTCTCCTTCTCTCAGGTGGTTTCCTCCCTTTTCTTCTAAGCCTCTCACATCACAGTTTTCTACTTTGTTGTTCCTGAGTCCGCTATCTTTTTCCCCTTCATCAAAAACCACTAATACTTCTCTATTCATGTCCATTCCTTAAAATTCTTCGCCCAAGTGCCACCCAGACATGGGATACAACAGAGATGAGCCCTGTCAGAAGCAGCAGGGTAAAATACGACGACACTGCCCTCTCAGAAATAACAAACGATGTGCTCTCTCTTTGGGTCTGTGCAGCAGTTGGGAGAAGCGGCGAAGCTGGCAACTTGTCACTGCGCTGTGGCAGAGACAATGAAGAATTCGCCTCTAATTCTTTGTGACACAAAAGAAGACAGGAGAGGGAAAAGCCACTGCCACCTTGATCTTTAGTTCCCTCTCCCTGGGAGAGCAGGGTGACGGTGGCGTTTCCTGCTTGCTGTGGCTTAAGAGAAGAAAAGCAGAGGTATCTGACATACCGAATATTCCCAAGAAAATGCCGAATAGTCCTCAAGAGTGTCCCATATAGCTCAAAAAAACCTTGAAAGAATAAAAAGTAGCCTTTAACGCAAAGGAATCAATACCTGTTATAAACACTACATTTCCTTTGAAAGTTTGTATCACTGCACTTTCAGCTGTCAGCACCACTTCCCAGTATGAACCGTCTTTCTCTTATTATCAAAGCAAAGAAATATTTATATCCTCAGGACTTCCATCTGCAAATTAAAAGAAAGCATTTTAAAAATGTAAACTATAAACGAACCAGCAACTGAAATTTATTTCTGACAACAATGCGTTGAGTTACTAACAAGTTTCTAACAGATCGCTCTTTTAAATTAGTTGTGATCTACTGATGAGTATGCTCACCTTCTTTAATTTTTCTTTTGCAAACGGAGTCCAAGGTGTCTGTCCCTTTTGCACATCGCCTCCTATTTTCTTCAGAATTTGCAGATACCCTCTAAAAATCACTGGGAATTTCTAGCTTAAGTGAAAAAAATATGCAGAAGATCTAAGCTCAACAAAGGTGGCCATTTCTAACAACTTATAGCAAACACAAACAACACAGCTGACAGCTGAATGCTACAAACGGTGCCCCATAAACAGGGGTCAGCAATTTTGTTTAAGATCACAAGTTCCCAACCAACACTTGAGCCACAGAAGAATGTCCATTAGCTGCTATAAAAGCAAAATTGGTAGGGCTTTGTGATTGAGGAGATGGCCCGACAGGCACACACGAGTGGGCAAACACCAACACACTGGAGAGTAGTATAAATTCTTTAATTTGAATAATTCCCACTCTTTTTTTCTCCCTCTCCCTAATATAAAATTACGTTTCATTTCAGTGAAAAACATTTTTTTCTGTGCTACATGAAATCATGTTCACATTTTTTTCAGGCTTAGCTCCCAGTAGTCTCTCTGCATAGCATCCAGTATGATCTTATATCATGAAGGAGAAAGAAAAACGCCCAAAACCGTAGCTAGAGCTGTTGTGTCCCACTGTGGTTTTCTTTAATCTTTTGTTCAGTGTATGGAAGGATGCTAACCTTTCTGGGCTATCTTAACCGCGGTGATGTGGGAGCAAAGCAAATGAGATTTAGTAGATATGTTTCTGTTGTCATTACTGAACTTCATATGCTTTGCTATGTAGGCAACGTGTTTTATTTCTCTTAACTTGAAAGAGGTTTCTGTCTTATTGTTGCAATTTATTAAGGGCAAACAATCTAGGGCTTATAATAGGCCTGTAGGCAGAACAAAGCCCTTGTCAAATGGAAGGGTTGGCTGCTCAGCTGGGTAGCATGTAAATGTGCAAAAAGAACTGTTCCGTTCAAAGCCACTAGACATGCTTTTTAAATAAAACATCTCCTATAATTGAGAGTTGCCATTTAAGTGTTGTGTCGGAAATGTTAATTTAAAAAAATAATAATTTAACTGAAGAAAGAGGATTCTAGTGATTTTTTTTCTTTTTTGTAAATTCATAATAAGTAACCCCCCCCACATCACTAAAGTTACTAGAGCCCAAACATTATATGCTTCTAAACTGGCAGTTTATTTTCATTATATATCACCATGTTATGCAAGTTAGAATAAGTTCACCATGTGAACTTGATCTTATCCACAACATATATTTGGGCTTGGTTTTTATACAAGACATTACTTTGACATAGTATCGTGTCTCAAAATGTAAGACAGTTTCTCATCCTACAGCTCATTTGAAATTTCTCATTATGTGCCTCCTTTGCAAGAGCCGAAATTAAAATGACAGATAAAGATAACAACGTAATAGGCATTTTTTTTCAAGCACTGGTCCACTTGGGCACTGACATTCCTTTTTTCCTCTGCTGCTGAAATGTATAATCAGGACAGTATCATCAATTAGATTTTTCACTTTAACTTTTCATAATGTTTCCAGACTTCGCTATTTGGCAAAGACAATTGGGACAGATTTCTTTATTTTTTCCTCTGGCCTAAGACTCAAAACCCCCCACTTCCCAAACTGTTACCACCGAAGAGTTTATTAAATGGCTGAAAAAGACAGCTGGTCCCACCATCTGTTAAAAATTTTCAGGGGCCAAATGAAACAGGTTACACCTTTAGCCATGCCAAGTCTTCCAATACCCCCTCCCTCTCACAGCCTGTGGAGGGCTAATCTGAATTTCACGCTCTGATTTTGCTATTGCTAATGTCTGAGCTTCTTATGTGCGCTTCTTGTAGTTGCTTATATTAGTTCTCGAGCAGTAACAAAAGCTACCCTCTCCTTTCAACCTCGCTCATTTGCAATCAACGGAATCCTGGGTCTATAGTCTCCTTTACAATAAGATACTGTACCTTGAAGGAAACCCACAGAGAACCTAATATCAGACTTTTTAGAGCAACAGAGAAAACCCGGGGTACATTTCTGTTGTTTTGCAGCCACTTTTCTATAAATGCTAATGGAAGTAATTCAGATGTGCCAACAAAGGCAGAATCTGCAACACACTGCAGGTGTGAGGGGGCTGAAACAAAGGGGATGCTAACCCTAATGGTATTTCTTGTCATTAACAATTCTTTGATGTTCCTACTCCAGGCTCTCTTTTATCTTGTAGTTTTTCAGCCATCTTTGTTAACATGCAGTGCAACTAAATCTTTTTTTCCCCTAACCTTTAAAGACATCTGCAAAATGTTTATGCTAAGTTAGTTTCCATAGCATCTTTCTGTAACACACATTGAAGTAAAATGAGATAAAGCTTGCAAGGTTATTATTAAAACATCAGTAAGTTCCTATCATTAAGTGAAAGGAGCAGATCAATAAAAAGAAACTCTTAATGTTACTTTAATAAGGATGAGTTTCTTCTAACAGGACTGGGTATTAACTTCAGTGTAACAGAAGTGGTGTTTATAATACAGCAGCTCTGTTGATAAGAACCAGTTGGTTTTACTTGAGCTAATTAAAAAAAGACGAATTACAAATATTTCAATTGTAAGAGATCAGTCAGTTCCTGTATTAAAGAGCCTTTCACAATAAAAGATATTTAAGGGCATTTTAATTTTCCAGAAGGGATCTTTCTACTGCTAAGTGGGCAATGGCATTCAGTCAAGGTGTTGTAGGTGGAGTTTCTCCATATCCATCTGTCTTTCCATGACTTACAGATGGGAAAACACTGTGTCTTTTAAAGCGTTCAACTCAGTAGGTTGACAGTAAAATGAAATGAACAATCAAAGCACATAAGATGCCAACCTGAACTACTGCACAGCACTACCGGCAGACCCAGCGCTATGCTCTCATCCCACCGGTCATGTCCTGTTAGATCACATCCCATTTTATCACAGTCTGTTGCATTATTGTTGCAGCATGCTGGAATGTTAAATGAGCAACATAATCAATCAATACCAATTTCCAATTGGAATTCAACTGTAAATCTGCATTGAGTTCAAAATGCTGAAGACTCTTAACACAAGTAATCACAAGATACAGTTTCATGTGGCCTCTCATTTTGCTTTTCTTTCAAAACTTCATTTCTAATAGATCGATTTTATGAAATAAATTGTCTCTGCTAGCATTAAATACAGGAATTATCTTTGAATGTGGAAGTAAGCTTTCATCATACCAATCCTATGTATCAAGAATATAATGAACAGTGGTTACATTCATGATTTCTCTTTTAGTTTACTTTCATCTGGAGGCATAAAGACAAAATAGCAGCAGTGTCCTTAATATATTTCCTTGTCCCAAGTTTCAGCTGTATAGACTGACAGATGAAGCTGCCACTCGTTTCATCCACAGCATTCAGCAGTCTTAGAAATCTGTATGAGAACTGGGGATCTTAGATTATCAATTTTCTCAAATTAATAGATTATTTGTAATTATGCTTCTCAGCAGAGCTCATTCTTATGGTGGTAGAAATTACAAAATCAGAAGTTTCTGTTTCAAGGACACTGTGATCTCAGTATGAGTCGCTCTGTCAGATCAGCCTTTACCTAACCGCTCCAGTTGCATTAACTGTGTTATTTGTTGTTTGTAACTGGGAGTAGCAGTAAGAACAGAAAGCAATGAATAAACTACATGACATGATTTGTGAAAACACCTCTTCTACACTCCTTTCCCCTTGCTAAGGACTCCAGCAGCAATCCTGTATCACCACCTCCCAGAATACGGCAATGCTGTGCTCCGGCACTGAGCTCTCTGAGTTCCACCAGAACCATAAAGCCCTGTCACTCTGTCCCAGCCTCAACCACCCCCACTGGCACATCCCACATCAGAACGCCTCTCTTCTGCTACTCCAGTTTTAGACAGATGTCTTCACCTGACACTTGTCATGATCCATAGGATGATAATTTTGGGACACAGCCCGGACAGGCCTCCCTCCCTCCCAGCTCTGTGCTCCAGCCCAGCTGACTGCCTCCCATCTGTGTTGTGGCCATACTGGTTTCGCTGAGAGCTTCAAACCGAATTTTCACTGGAGATGGGTCAGAAACTGGGACTTTAGTCTTTTGCAGAATGCAGATGTTGATGCAGACTTGCCATCTCCATTTCCCAACAACCTTACAAAATGCTATTTAAATTGTGGAAAAATAATCTCTCTCTGCAACTTAGTTAAAAAAAAAACCAGGGCTGCCAAGCAAAAGCAAGGGATTTAATCTATTGCCGGCCTGATCAATAATATGTAATCTGGTTTCTGGAAACATAACTCCAAGATGTATTTTTCACTTATCTGTCCCTATGTCCTCTAGCATCACAGCACATGAGTGCTACAATAAACATTCCCTCAATAACATAATGCATATATTTATTTTTCTGACTGATACTGGATTTATACATGTAATAAAATAATTTCCAATAATTCCTGGGAAATCCTTTAAGATGAATCATGGCATCAGCCTGAGTTTGAAGATACACTGTGCTATTATTTTGAATTGTTGGCCTCTTCCCTTCCCAGTTCCAGTTCCAGCACAAAGGAGATGCAAAGCCTCTCACCAACTTTACAACGTCTAGTTCAGGCCTAGAGGGCTGCTCCACGCCTTGGCTTCTCACAGCATCCCACACTACTTCTGTCAGTCTGTAAATCCTGCTTTGCTGTCATGCAGAAACATTTTCTGTTAACTAAGCATTCTGCTACAACTCCTCTCGGGAGTGAACCATCTTAAAGAAAAGGCACACTAACAAAATGTATTCTTGATGTTAACAATAAAACTGACATATTATTTTTAATATTTAATTATCAGAGTTAAAAGTAGGATGGGTAAGGTTATTAGATGTCATGCCTTGTTCATATACCAGTACTAAAACTACTTAGTTGTTTCCTATATAGGATGACACTTCTGTGCCATATGGCCTTATTTTAAATCGTATGTACTATTATGTATCTGGTTAACCAGAAGACATTAAAAAATGCCAGAATTTGGTTGTCTCCCAAAATTCTCCTTCTGTTTTGAGAAAAAAAAAATAGGAATGAGAAATAAGAATATGGTTGACTTCAGCTATTTACTTCACTGCTAACTCTTTTACAATACAAAAGCAATATCCCTACATTGCAGGTTCAATTATTTTAAGAGAAGGGAATGAAGTATTCAAATATAACATTAAAAACAAACAAACAAACAAAAAGGGCAACATTTAAGCTTGGGGCTTAAATCTCATTTCACATCAATATAAATTTGGTCTAAAATAGTGACTAGTACCACTCAGATACCTTGACTTCCAGTCCTTTGCTTCCATTACAAAATTACCTTCTTATTCCCTGTCCATGAAATCAAAAATCTTTTTGCTAAATTACGTACTTCCTCATTTTTGCTGAAAAAGAAACTTGTGAATTTCTGCTTACAGTTATGGACCTGAGCTCTACAGCATGAGATTTGGTCATCTGTTCTCATATGCAAGAAATCAAGCAAAGATCAAGAGATAATGAAACGAGAGCACTGAGCATTAACACTGTGGGAACAGGGCACACTTCTATTGCACTATCTGAGACAGCCACATCACCAGGTATATGAAACACCCTGATTTCCTACAGTTTACTGAGTTCAATATTGAATAAGACTACTGGATCTAAAGATACCACACACCTTCTATTTTTAATTTTTAATATTGTCTATATTTAAAGCCGTGTCTGTTTTTGAAGATAATAGGAGATACAAATAAAAACATATTCTATCACTGTAATGGATGTTGGTTATACCAATAAAGGTTAGAAATTATTCAGTTAAGACTACCATTAAATAAAATACAGCAAAAGTTGAAGAGATCTAAATACGGAAAATAGCAACACGATAAGACTTCTTACAAATCTTTATAGTCTGTAGCCATTTATATTGAATGAGATGTGCACCGGAGGTGTGTAAAAAATAGTGTGAAGAAAGTAACTGGTAGCTCCTTCTTACCTTCTGACAATCCCGTTAGAAGGTGCCCCATACCATTAGAAAGGACTGTGTTTAAATACATTCCTTTTCTTTTGAACTGAAACAAAAAAATCCATTTGTGTGTGCCATGCACAGTTCTTTTTACTACAACATATCAAGTCAGAAACTTGGTGGAATTAAAACACGGTGGGACAATTGCTTGGAAGTATAAACACTCACAGTTACATAAAACAGAACAAAATTTCACGTGAGAATACATTTCTAAAAGCATTATGCAACTATGGTCAATAACTCAAGACAGTCAGTAGCTGTTCAGTACTGGGGGGAAATTTTCCTTTTGGGAAATGATTTTTTAAATGTCCAGGGTCAGTTATTTTCGGTATCTACCACTTAAAAAATGTGGTCATTGCCACCAAAAAGAAAATCAGTTTTTGGTCTGACTGGTCTTAGCAAAGTCTTTAGTTTTACATTATATAGATCTATATTTGATAAGCTTCTAAGTAACAGCTCCTCAGATGGTGCGATGGGGACTACTTAAAAGATCCTCAGTGCACAAAAGCCCTTTCCACCTCTCTTATGGCATATGGGTGAAGGAGGTCACAGACGGGGCAAATTTAAGAGGGCTGCAATTTACTCCTATTCTAAAGTCCCTTTATGTTACTGAAGTGATGTAAATGTTTAAGTGAGAAGCAAGTTTAAAATTACCAAATGAAAGAGACTAATCTCCAAAAGCTCCCTGCCCAGTCTATGTTGGCACAGAAAGAAGTTTCCGTGCTGCCATAACTGAAAGGCAGAACTGGCTGCTAGTGCCATTAGGGTTTGTGGAAGGAAGCTACTAAAATCTCTCGTTGGTCGTCATTCTTTACTCTCCCATTCACTGAAAAGTGTTAAACATATTACAGACACGGTCTATGAAATTTTTCGTAACAGAATTTAATCTGTTTACGTTTATAAAATATTAAGAACATGATGTTATGAACTATTAAGCAAAATACATTAATATTTCAGGATAATATACGTGAAAGAAAATAAATCAGAATAATGTTTTAGTGGTATCAAATCCAAATGAGAAAATCTAAGCCATTTGTGTTGACATGCTCCCACTGACCAGGACCATCAGACTGACATGTCTCCTGTACTGCTTCTCCCTCTTTCTTAGGGTACATTATGCACCTGTGATTGGATCTGACCTCACATATTTTCAGAACTATTCATTTCATTTCATTTAACTATGAAAATCTATTCTGCCAACTGGTCACCAGCAGTACAGTGCCAAGGAGATGGCCTTTAATAACCTAAAGGGATACATACGCACTAAAGTAAGGACGAGAAAAACCCACATCATGGGAATTACGTGGTGAGTGTGAAATTAATCAGCCAAACAGCATACAAAGAAAGGGGTAAGTTATGAAATAAAGACAAGCAAAGACCAGCTTTGTGTACAGTTCTGACTCAGAATGCATAACTCCGCAGTGGTTGTTGGATAGTAACTTCAGAATAAAAATATTAGTGACATTAAACCAATTTTAAAAATTATATCAGATGTACACAGTGGCATTTCATATGACAAGGAAAACATTATATTTTACCCCTTCCGTTCAATTCAAGAGTGCTCAAAATATGAAACAAAATCTCTTTGAAATCCATTTCTGATGACTGAGATTTATGCAACCTTAATAATTGGGAAGAAGAAACAAGAAGGAGCTAAGGAATGCATCTAGAGAGTGTTTGCCCTTTGTTTGTGCTTACTATTTAATGTTCTGAAGCTGTTAACTTGGGCCCCATTCAGCAAAGCACTTAATCATATGCTGAAATTTCATTGATTTCAACAGGACTTAGGTTTTGGCTTAAGTGCTTCACTGAATTATAAATTATTTTTTTACTTCTCTTTACTTCTTTATGAAATTAATACAACTACTCGGCATAACGCATTACTCAGTGTAAGGTAAGCTTTTGATTTTTAGACAAATGATATAATACCTAACTGGAAGACTTGCTTCTGTTTAACTGAAAAAATTGATGAAGTCTCACTATGCATAATAATGATGTACATTGCACTAACAATGAAACATTATTTGCCCAGTAAAACTTGATTTTCAGAAAGGAGAGAGGAAACCACAAAGCATCAATACTGCTAGAGCTCCCTAGGACCTATGCCAGTAAAAGAATATAGTTAAGTCATTGGACTGTTTTCAAAATAATGTCATTTTCCATCCAGATATGTTGCAGTTTAATGGACCTGAAGAATGTATGCATTATGTAGGAAAAGTTTTACGTTATTTTTGATGAGGAATCATAACAAATACTTCTTGTTATATTCTGACAAAAACTAAAGAAACTGACCTGCATGAATGAATTCATACAAATTGCCATTCATGGTTGTATTGCATCTTCTAATGTCTTTAATTCATCTGCAGCTACTCACCAATTCTCAATTGTTTAATGAGTCCTGAAATGTTAAAGGCTGTAAAGCCCACACCTAGATGTACAGCATAGGAGAGTGAGGACTGAACTGAAGGACTCTAGGCTCTTGCAGGATTTTAACTTTTATCACACTGTAGGTGAAAAGTGAATGAAGGATTGTTCTTAGAACAACAGAATCCGTCTCTTGTTCTCATCTGCCCTTCCCTGACTTCACTACTGTGTTTATTAGACAAGACAAAACTTTTGCTAAACTATCTACTTTCAAACTCTATTCTGGCGTAGGGATGCTCTGACCACATTTGCCTCTTGTTTCCTATGCCATCTTTCCTTGTCCTGTGGTCAAAAAGATGGATCCAGTGAATCTGGATAGCAAGAAATTCTGTAGCTCACCACATGAGCACGGACTGCACCTCCACAAGGAGGAAGGTTTGTTAGCACAGGTCATGGCACTCATTGGAGGTGAGATAAAAACAAGCGTCAGCATTAGATGTGTGTAACAAATGGTCAGATTTACTCAGTGCAGTTTCTCAAAAAATAAATTTGCTCAAAGTGATTTTTAAGGCAGTACACATAAGAAAATTTTATTTCCAAATGTTTTTTACAAGAGATGTACAGAAAAGAAACAAAGAATTGTCACAGATCAAAACCACGGATCAGAAGCTGAAGGTAAAGAGTCAGATAAAGTAGTCAGCTTCTGCCACAGAAGAATTTACCAGCAAAGTGTCTCTGTGTTCCATAGGAATTAACAATTGTTTCACTAGGAATTTGGAAAGAAAGTGAAAAGTAAGTAGAAAAGTTTGCAGGTGACATTATTTCATGTTACATACAAAAGAGCTGTGGAAGTGGAGGAATCACTGAAGCACAGAAGATTAAGCCCAGGTTAAGAAAGATATGAGATACTTGCACGGATAACAAGAATATCCAGTCATATCAGTGGTTTCAGTCAAAAGGGCTGTATGAAGCAATCTGAAATATTAGCATTAAAACTGTTTTGCTCCTTATATTTGAAGTATTTTTTCAAGTTAAACTTATGGCAAACTAATACTTCATAAGAAAAAATACTTATGAAGTAAATTAAGACACACATTATTTTAGATGAATTTACTCTGTAAGTTTTTATAATGTTAAAAACCATACACATCATAGAAAGTTATAGATGGTAGAGTTTTAATATTAGTCTAAGGAAATGTAGAACATTTTCACTATGACCCCAAAAGATGCTTTTTAGTACAGTGTTCTTTTAATACAGATCAGTTCCATGATCTTATTTTCCACACAGCAGTTGTGCCAGCAGAACAGAAGGGATGGCACAGGCTGGAAACAGCAGCTGGGGGAGTGGGGAAGAAGCTGGATCTGCATGAACTAACCTTGCCGCTAAGGAAATGTGCTGGTTAACAACATCAACACATACAGGTAACACTGCTTCCTTTACTGGAATTGCTTATAGAAATACAATTTATATCTGCAAAACCAGATCTGAATTACTGAAAGGAAGTTGCTAACTGAACATGTATTTTTTTAACATATTACATAAGCAAGCACAAAGTTAATTAGAAGAGATTACCAGCATGAAAATACTCTTACCAGCATTAGTCAACAGAATAAGTTCAGCTTTGAGCAAAAGACACTTCTCTTGAAGACGGAGGAGATGGGGAACTGAGACAGCTGTCATCTTCAGGGATAGATTCAACAGCTGACAGTGATTTGTAATACTCATCCTCTCCATCAAGGACTTTGATTTGGCTTGAAAGAAAACAACATTTATTAAGTTAAAAAATCAATTATGTCAATATCTTCAGAAATAGAAACTTCTCTATGGATGCAAAAATGAAAGGTGCTAATACAAGAAAGGAAAAAAAAAAGGCTAGGGTGATTTGATCAGAAAGATGTAGCTTTTACACATGCCTTTTACATTGCTACTGCTGATTATGATTGTAAACTGAATGGTTGTAAGGATTGGTGAAAGGCAATACAGTCTTTCTTTTTTAGCTATAGAGAATGATAGACCACCTGTTTGCATCAAATGGGCATTTCACTTGAGCAATGTGGCTTTTTTTTGTCTGTATATGTTCCATATATGTGATATTATTTTGGTAATGTACTTCAGCTGACAGTTTGCCATGCATGTGAACCAAAGACCACATCACTAATTTTTGGGCAAAGCCCTTTTGACACCAAGGGACCTTCATTTTCTTATGAAGTATGATGAGCACTGCAGTCTCATATCAGTGCTTTTGTTCCCAAAACAGGAATACAGACTTTAAAATAGAGGAGAGAAATCGAGTAAATCAAATTCTGCTCAGACATGCAAAATTTTGGCCTTTAACCTTGACCCAAAGGCCTCCTACTCATTAGGTTATATTCAGAAGATTAAATAACAAGTGAGAAAAATAATACAGAAGCTTCTTGTGTATTCTTGGAGTAGATGCTTTTGCAAGACCCAGTATATACTGGTCCTCTCTGGTCCATGTCACCACTCAGCAAAATGTTTTCATTACTCCAAAGTTGGACTTTCACATACTGTTTTCAGTGATTTCTATCTATTCCCAAGTGGTAACTGTCCATGTGACAACAAGAACCAACTCAGTCCAATGGAGAAGAAGCAACACTGTCCTGGGATGAGAGGCTTCTTAAAATGTGCTCCCCCAGGAAGGCTGAAACCCATTGTGAGTGAGGTGCTGCAAAGCTGGTCATATTCTAGGTTAGAGGACTTCAGTTTCTGCACCTTTTGTCTGTCACCGCTCTCTAGTGCCAAACACATTTTAAAACATAAAGAAGATTATTTTTGTAGGAGTACTCAGAGAAAGCTGGGGAGCTGTTTTGAAAGAATCAGTTCTAGTGTCTGCAGACAGCACTACATACAAGTTTTACATTTGCTTCTGTAGAAAATGTCCAATGTCAATGCACAGAGATATGTTAATTGTTTATTTTTAGAAGCCTCTCTAGAAAGTTTTGCATATTCTGTAATATCACAAAGGACTTCTTCTGTTTACAGTTGCTTAGAACTAAGAAGATAGATATTTACCCAAGTTTTCTTGGCTTCCTCTTGCTCCCTTGATATTCTAGAGTTCCCTGTGGAGAGGGCCAAGAACACACAGTCAAAGCAAAGCAGCAAGTCGTTAATTTTTAATTCAAAGTGATTTTGTGTTGAATGCAAGCAGATGCTGATAATATCAGAAGTCACAGCATAATTTTTTTGATCAAAGGGCTCAAGTGAGCCTGATGAAGCATGCATCTTGCTCGTCTTTGATAAACCACATCAATTATTCACCGTGAAGGCAGACATCCTGACATGAAAGCAACAGATAAAGAGCATAAGCACATGTTCAAGACGAGAGCAGAAGAACGTGGGGGTGGGGCTGGAGGGGCTGAAACAGGTATTAATAACAGAATTATTAACTGGAAACAAAGCCAGTAAAACAGCTTTATTGCCACTTTGAACTCACATTTAACTGGTTATAGTACATGTTGTCCTCAGGGCTATTCAGCATTTTGGGCTGCTGACATCGTCGACGAGGTGTTCTCAGCTTCTGTTCAAGACAGTTTTCTGAACCTGCAGTAAGATAATACAATTTAGTTTTAAGCTGTGCCAGGTGCTGTGAACGTCTTAGGGTATTTTAGTCAGTAAACAGTCCTTTCTTCTGTCCCATTTGGTCCTGGGTCTATTAGCAAGTCTATCCTATTCAAAGTAATCACAAGAAACTTGGGAAATCTTTGTTTTCTGTTTTGAAACTTAGTTCAAACACAACTTTTTAAGCATAACTTCACTTTTACTTTTAAAACCTTTTTTTATGCTTCCCTCTGTATAAATCACACAGCTCCTTATTCCTTTCACTCTTTATCTGAGTATCTTCTGCTATCTAAGCAGGAAATGAGGATACCATGACCAGCCAGGGATACATCGTTCAGCAGCAGCAAAAACGTTTTTCTACAGTAGGCGGTAATAAAGCTCTTTGACTTATGAGACTTACTCTATTATCACAATTTTTATTATATAAAAAGGCTCCTTTTTGATGTGGCTCTCTGCTTAATCGGAGTAATCAGACTAGTTTGGAATTACACTTTCTTAATATAATTTGTGGTGTGCTGTAGAGTAACAGTTGCTTAAAGCCATCTGGAAAGCAGAGGCTAAAGATGAAGGAAATATTTCAGAAAAAAAAGATTCTGAAAAGAACTAACAGCCTTTTAATTTTCATTTGTCTTTTTTTTTCATGTTAAGGACGAAAGACGTTATGGTGCACTGTCCTATATTTCACCAGGAGTTTCTGTGGCACATCCTCCAGATTACCAGAACAAGTGCTCTCAGGATGAAACAGAAGCACTATTTACTGAAAGATGGAGTGGTGGGTAAGGAAAGGTCATTAATTTTCCATATAATTCTCCTAATATCTTTGACTTTTCTGACATCTTCCTACTAAAAAGTGTTTTAATGGCAGCATGAACAGAGAGTTTTTGGTGGCACACTTCCCTCCATACTGCAGGGGAAACTTGCTCTGACACAAAGGACCAGCACAAAGATCAAGTAGTGCAGAGCTTCTTTAAACGTTTCAAACCGGAAGTCAGCGTGCCTTGTGCAGATGTATGGCTCTCACCTCACAAACCCACGTTTAAGATCTTGCGTTAACAAGCAGGTAAACAAAGAAGGTCCATCATATACTCAGGCTCACAGTCTGCAAATACTGCCTTTTTCTGCAGTTTCTGAGGGAGGTAGAGGAGGTGGTTGCACTTTGGCCCTTTCAGCCAAAGGACTGACTGTTCTATATTTTCTTTCACTGTCTTTTTTCCTTCTCCACAGTGAAATCTCTAAGATATAGTTTCCTCTCAGTATGGGACTGTGGTGCTTGTGTGGGAGGGGAGCACTTGTTCTGAGCCCACCATCATCTTCCCGCACAACGCCTGGGATTGATGGTGAGTTAAATGGCACTGGGGATTTGACTGTAGAGCTGGCTTTCAAATTAAAAATGATTTTATAGATGAAGGTTACATTTTTACAGCAATACAAAATAACTTTTAACTAATATGCTCATACTGTTTGCTAATTATGACACTCAAACCTTCAATTCTTTATACTTTTCAAGTTCAGTAAACCTTTATATTTTGTCTCAAGAGACTGTGACAGCTGACCCTGCTACGTACTTCTATTGTATAAAACCAGACAAGGCAGAAGCTGCTCCAGAAAATGCTGCTTGAAGACTTGTGGAACTTGGGTTCCCAAGTGCTATTTGCATCTTTGGAAAGTTTTTTTTCTGTAACATTTAGATAGCAGATGACGGAAATTTTCTTCTCTCTGAAATCTCTGACAGCTTTGCCAAAGGCTTGCTGCAGCCATGTTCTATTCTCTCTGTTTGCTGTTATTCAGATTGACCTCAGAGCTTTCTGCCACATCAGGTCAGTAGGGGCTGCAATCTTTGCAAGCAATGTCTTCAGTTGCAAGGCCATACAAATTCCTTTTTTCAGTATCGTAATTCTTGAATAACTCTCCAAAAATTATTTTTTTTAGTCTACCAAGAGGCCAGTATGAGAAAAGCCCTAGGCCTCACAGTTCTTCATACTTTCACACATCTCTCTGCAGCTTGCCAAAAGTAAGTATACAGCACATAAATATTTGCAAGTTCTCAAACAGTACTGCAACATGATGGGGGGGGGAGGGGGGGGTGCGCTTTTGTCCTTTCCCCCAAGATGCTGTTGTGGCCTTCATGTTATTTTTTAAAACATCTGTATGGTCTTCATTTTTAAAATGTCTTTTATTCATTAGGATTCTGAGACAGTAATATTTTGTTCTAGCTTTTTATTTTGACGCTTAATTATTTCTGTGTATTCCATGGGTGGTCTGCAGCTTGTGTCCTCCAAAGGAAATACGCTTTCAGTGGGCCCATTTGTTTTAGTGTTTAGCAGCATACTACACGAACAGTAAAAAATCTGGTAACATTTATCATAAACTACCATATCTGGAGAAAACTGTATTAACATGTGCTCAACACTCAGCAGTTGAATATGCAGTTTAAATGGTGTTCTATAAGATTTTGCTTTGATGACAAACTTAAAGCCTCCAATAGGAAAAAATAAGAGCAGCATCACCAATGTCATTAACATGGTATTGTTTGTGTTGCACCCCAATTGTGCCAACAGTCCAGCATACCCAGACTCAGAAGTTTCCTATAAATTTAGAGACCAGATAAGAGAGTGCACACATGCACTTCCTTCCTGCTGTCCTTTAACACCAGTCTGAAATAAGGTAACTGCCTCCCTTTTGTCAGGAAGAAAACTTTTCTTCCAATGAGCAGAAAATTCTGTTTCGATTTACCAATTTCAATTAATAAATCCTTTATGGCAGTGCATGAATAACACAGAGTGGGTAAATATCCTCCTGACAAGTGTGCTATGTCAGTTGATCCAGCCAGCATAGGACAGACTGAGGTTCTGAGTGTCCTCCTTTCCTTGCTTGAACCTAGAGAGGCAGACACATATGGGTGAACATCCCTAAATCACAGAACAGCTTGGGTTGGAAGGGACATCAGAGATCATTTAGTTTAAATCCCCCTACCATGAGCATGGCTGCCAACCACTAGATCAGGCTGCCCAGGAACCCATCAAGCCTGGCCTTGAACACCTCCAGGGATGGGACACCCACACCTTCTCTGGGCAGCATGTGCCAGCGCCTCACCACCCTCTGAATGAAGAATTTCTTCCTAAATCTAACTTAAAGTTGCTCATAGTGAAGGGAATTAGAAACTGGCAAATGAGTAAATTTGACTATAAAGTACTTAAAACTAAACAATCCAATGGGGTTTCTGTTTAATCCTCTATTGCTAATACTGGTTATCCTTTTTATTCATCAGGTATGGCAGACCAGGGGCTTGCATTGCTCAGACAGATTACAAAGATGTGTTTTCAACTAAACGCAAAGTCAGATATTTAAATTACATTTTTCAGAACTGGGAATCAAATAATTGGAAAACACTGCCTCCAGGAGAGACTTGGGAATCATATGGATATTCTGCTGAGTATGAAGTACACTGGGAGCAAAGCAAAGGGCTACTCCACAGAAACAAGGAAATGGTTATATTGTTGAGTGCAGAATTCTTTTAAAGAGAGTCCTGTAAACTGCAGAATGTTTTGAGAACAATCTGAGGTCTGGAAAACTTGCCTTACAGTGAAAAAAAATTAAAATGTGATGTTTCATTGTTTCAAAAGAAGGATAAGAGTGTTTTGAAGCAAATCTAAGCCCTTGTATTGAAAGATTACTGGTGGTGAGGGCCTTCACTTTAGGAAACGCAGGTTTGAAATGTCTAAAGGCCAGGAGAGGAAGAAAAATCCAGACTTAAAATACAGCACAAAGTGAAAGCAATCAGACAGGAGAAAAAAATTATTTAGCAGGATGATGGAGACTCAAGATGAGATTGGAAGGTTTTAGAAAAGCTTTATTTTGACTTAAGCTGAAATTAAAATCTATTCAAGATACCAGATAGGTCCCTTCTGACCTAATGTGAATTCATTTCTTTAGTGTGATTTTTATGAGTCAATCTGCAGAAGATTTTTTGATTTCTGATGTATACTTTCACCTTTGAATTTCCATGTATTTCTTCCTGGCTTTTGTATGGCTGAATTGGAAATATTTTTCTTCAGTTAGCCATCACATCCATCACACTGACACTTTTCATGAGATCTCTTGGCTTGGAGATGATTAGCAAGTTTCATATGTCATAGCTTATTTAGATGATTTTCCTGTTTAGAAATCCATTCTTTGTGGAACTGCAAAGGACCTTTTCAAAGCTGCACAATCTGGCAAAGAGTCAGATTTACTGAAAGACTTTGAAATGCTCTTTAGCTACAAGACAAGGACTTCTGCATTGAGGATTTGGGCCCTGACTGATGCCTACAGAACAGCACGTGAAAAAATATGTTTTTCCAGTGACTTTCCATGAGGGGTATGACTTCACTCTGATATTCAGAGAAAATCTCATGTTAAATGTCCCATTTGCCCTGCTTGTCTTAATACTGAAAAGTTGTAGACAGGCACCGGGCATAATCTTCAGAGGAACTGCAAATCATCAGATTCTGTTCTCTGAAATGAAGCTAGGGTCTTCCTCAACTGCTCATGATTAAGTCCTTATTTCAAAAACCTCTTGATGCCGGTGACTTTGCCAAACATTGCTAATTCTTCCTATTTGGTAAATTTTGCAGAGAAAATGGTGACCTGCATTTGGAAGTAGTAAAATCCACAGATGTGAGTCAGATTGTTTTAAGATTGGTGCAGCACAGAGAGGGCACTAAACTCAGGATGACATCTTACTTTCAGCAAGGAATGCACTGAAGGGATCTTTGCCAACACATCAGTGCTACAAAGCAGGCTGTGTCACTGACTCCCTTGCTGAAGGGACTCCATCCACTCCAACACATACTGAAGAGTGGAGTTGAGCACTCAGTTTACTTCTGAAGCCATTTACCCAGAACCGGTTTGGAAGGCATTGGTCTTGTACTTTTCTGTTATAGGTGAACACAACAACACAGGAAGAGTAGTCCTTCCCTAATTACTCAGACACAGGGAGATTTATCATATGAGAAGAAAGGGCAGCTTGGTACAGAAAAAGCAATGGGGCCATATTTATTATTAACACAGCAAGCAAATAAAGTAGATAAATCAGTATGACCAAGAAAAATAGTAAGCATGTGTCTGATTTCCAATCTATAATATCAGATGAAACATGAAAGTGCAACCCTTAATTATAAGCAAATATTAGCACAGACTCATGGGATCTCATCATAACATCTCAAGGTCTACATTCATGAAAATTTAAGCAATGTTTAAAATCATGTTAATTTGTTCTTTGTTTGTTTCTTTTCCTGCCAGTCTAATTTATTCCAAAAGACTTTGGTTCTCAAATCTGGATATATTGATCATGCCTATGTAAAGCATTGTTATAGCCTGGGGAGAAGACTTTTGTGAAAAAAAAAAATGTCTTTGTTCTCCTTTGATAATTTGTATGTATTTTGATGTTTTCAAACATTTCCAGTTCTGAATCATTTTTCAAGCAGCAAGTTAACTTCACTTTTTCTCTTGAAGTCTTGGGCAAATACAGAAATGACCTCACACACAATGATAGTATACATCCTCCTCCTGGACTGGCTGCTAAGTGGGTAATTACATGCAGCATGCTGATTTCAAGGAACAGTTACACTTTCTCCTGTGCCATACAAGCCTCTTCAAGAAGAAGACCCAAGGGGCTAGTGATTCTGGTCCCACTCATATCAGTACTAAATGGGAGTGACTGAGCATCGCTTATGCAGTAAAAATGCTGTAAACGAACTAGGCTTTGTGATTTTAATTATTTCAGCTTTATTTTTAAAGAAGAGAAATTTACAAAGGGCACATACTGCTGTCTGGCCACAAGTGTTCACACAAACATGTTTTTTCCTTTCTCATTCTGATAGTTCTCCACCATTTGCACAAATTTGCATCACACCGTAAGTGCAAAAGGAGAAGAAAATGAAAAACTTGCCTGAGAAGCAGAGTGAATATTCAGGTATTTATAAAGAGCTATACTCAGCCAGGAGCACCAGTGAGCTCTTCTTGTGCCTGCCTGACTGCCGTACTTAAGCCAGCCCACATAGCACTATCTTGCACACCCCTGTACTAAACTACATTGTAACTGCAGTATGAGCACACACTGGAAGATACCAGGCCCACAGCACAAGGTACCTGCACGCTGCCTGTTAAGTGCTACCTGCTATGTATATGTTAGAAACAAGGGCAGCATAATGGCTGTAATAGGCTTCACAGACCAAGTGCTGTAGAGTAAACCAATAGATTCATTTGCGAATAGTGAAGTTACCAGGTCTATGCTATACATTACAAATATTAAATATATTATAGTAGTTAAAAGCAACAACAACAACCAAAAAAACCAAGAACTAGAGGCTGATGACAAACACCATCTCTGAAATCAGAGACTGTCAGATGGGAAGAGAACACTACAGCTAGAAGAAAGACAGAAAAAAGATGAAAAAAACAAATAAAATGAGATACCGAGAAACTAAGAAGTAGAAGAAAAGGAAAGAAACAACTACTAATGGTACAGAAGTAGAAGCTAAGTTCTGGCATCAGAGGATTTGATTAATCTAGTAACATCAGGAGCCTGGAGGCAAATTGGCGTATTTAATACTATTAACAATTGTAATTCTCTCCAGGATACCTCATACTTACCCAGCAGTAACTTCAATATGTTCAATAAGGCCATCCATTCTGTTGATATAGTGAGATATAATACAACCAGGAACCATTCTTGCCACCAGATTCCCTTACTCCCTTCCTCTACAAAAGAGTGTCCAGGAATATTTATAGGGGTCGGTACTTTTCATGCTGCTAGTGGCAAGCATGCATAGAAAGAACAATAAATCACATGTTCTTCAAGGAGTTAGAAGGCCTCAGCCCTTGCTTACTCGCAAAATATCTTTCTGGAGCTTGGCTCAAGTGTTTCTAAGGAAAAAGATGTTAACTAATGAAAAAAATATATATACATTAATGCTTATAAGGAGAGATTAATTCTTAGCAAATCCTGCAATTCCTATGCACTCGAAGCTCTTGCTTGGATTCAGTAGGTAAGAATAATAAGCTAGATTTAATTATCTTCAGTGTCAAGTGCTTTGTGGTAAAAGTCCATAGCTCTAAGTGTAGTTACCGGATTCACTGAAAACACAGAAAATCTGGAGGGGCAAAAAGTCCTATCACAGAAAGTTATAAAATAAAACAAAATCGAGCTTCATGATCACCTCAGATCCCCCACACAACTGTGGTGAACTAGAATTCTGTTTATTCAGATGGAGTGTGTTCCTAGTGCCAAGAGCCATAGACTGCTAGGGAAATTAATGTAGCCTCTTTGATGTCATGTGCATCCCAGAATCTGTAACACACTGCTAAAACTGTGAGCACAGCCTTTTGTTTATAACCCTAAACAGAACCATTTGAATACACACACTGAAAGAACTCATAACAGGAGCAATGCGTTTTCTTCCACACAGTGATTCATTACTTATGGCTTCGTTTTGGATACTGCAGTTCCATGCAAAGACATATGCTTTAGATTATAAAGCACATTAAGCAAATCATAAGTTTTTCAAGATGGTATGTAAAGGCTGTTTTTTGCATCTGTTTGTTGCCAAAGACCCAGATGATACTGTAATTAGAACAACAAATATTTTATGTGAAATCAATCATTTAGCTGTCTCTGAACCCCAAGACAATGACTTTTAGATATACTTTGTCGGGAAACAAGATACATAAATAGTTAGAATCTTGGCTTTGGTTGTTTTTTTCTCTTCCAGCACAATTCTGATCCTTCAGTTTTTGTCAGTTCTTTCAGTTTCTATTGTGACTGACTTAACTATAGAGTGAAAAGGCAAAAATAAAACAAAGCATGCCAAAGAACGAAACCATCAGTGACTAACACAGTTGAGATTCAAACCTGTCAGCAAATAGCATGCTTCTACAAGGACTGTTCTGAAGACATGTCTTCCTATAATCATTGAATATACACAACCTCTCACGTGTCCTGCATGTAATAACATCTACCAGAGAGTTTCAGAGGTGTGACAAACAGCCAACTAACCAATCAAAGCAAAAGCGGTTTACACAAACACAACTTTAATTTTAGGAAAACATCATACAAAACCATCCTGAGTGGCAGAAACTAGTTCTGGTCAATGAAGAAATGTTAACTGATTATTTTTCTTCTTGTCCTTAAATATGACCCAAAGCAGTTACAGAAGCTGCTTTTTAATTAGTTCTTTTCAGAAGAGACAGTTATTGATATAAAACAGGATATTTCAGGTATGCTGGAGTTAGTATCTATCACAGCACATTTCCAGGTTTTAGAAGAGCTGTTTGACCCAGTAACCATAAGGTGATAACAAATAGCTGTCTCACATTACCATGTGAAGTAAGTGATGCCTCTCCTGCTCTTTGAGTGATGCTGTACAATCAATATGAGTGACAGAAAAAATAAACAGCAGAAAAGCCTACTGAGAGCAATTAAATACAAAGAGATCACTTCTGGATCGGGAAATCCCAGAGCCACAAACCATGCTAGGCTGGAGTGTGTCCTGGGCAAATCTCTCTGCTTGCCCTGCTTCTATACTATACTCTAAGCTTTTGCTCTTGGTTATTGTCAGAGAGAGAAAATTAAGCTAAACAGACTATGCTCCTTGTTAGGTTTTCATTCGTAAGGCTTACAGCTTTGAAACAACCAGGTAAGAAATCCACTCCAAATAAATGCAAGTAGCCCAAATACCCAAGAAACACCTCAACCTGTGATTGAGGTAACTCCTCACAATGTCCACATCAGAGTCTACAGTGCAAAGATGATCTCAAAATTAACTGCTCATGTTGTACTATGCATGCCTTTTAGATTGCACTACATGAGATTAGCATGAGCTTCTGGAAAGCAGTAGTAGAGTACCCATGCAAAGAGGAGTACAAAGGCAGGCCAGGCATTCTTTAATTTTCTGGACATGCCCAATTTTCCCTTTCTGTAAGTATTAGTTTGAGATACTGGTCTTGAAGGATAGATGCTGGGAAACCTACGCAGGCATTGTGTGCCCAGAGGTTTGCCGTGACACAAGCTTTTCTCATCAGCAGGATATCATGGCTGGGGCTCAGCCTGTTGGTGCAGTTAATTTATTTAGTTAAAAAAATAGGATTAGAAAGAACCTCAAGTGACTGTTTAGACTTCCTCATCTTCCAAAGTAAAATCACATATCATGATGAAGACATGAGAAATTTTCAAAATTGCTCAGGAACAAAACATTTTTTAAAATATCCTTGGAAATATAGCATCAGCAATAGAAATATTTCCGCACAATAAGACAACAGCTGTTACTTCAAAGAAGAATTAGGATGACGATTGAGTCAATCTGATTGATTAAATACCTTTGGAATCTTTAAAGCATCATGACAGTATCATCAATTTCAGAGATATTCTCTAACGTACAGTTGCACCTGCTAATGCACAAGTTTTCAAACTGCGGATTGTGGATCTCTCAAGAGCTATCATGTACTAATATGCCTCAGATAATTCACTGGACACTTGGCATTGATTCCTCTTGTGGATTCCAGCAAGTAAAGCAAAGCATAGGGGAAAAAGATGACTCCAACATAAAATGTAAACACTACAGTTAACCTTTGAAAATAAGAAGTCAAAATATTCAGTACATTAGAGACCACTAACAGATCAGAAATATCTTTCTAATACTGCTTCTCTACAGGGCCAACTGCTGAAGCTGCCAGAAATGCATCATACAAATGTAGGAAGCTGCGCAATCAAAAGTAGGGCAGGAGGCAATCTGTAAGTTCATACTCTGTTTGAATGTGGTTCATAACAGGCATGTGTTTCAGAGTTGCTGTCCTAGCATATAGCCTGGATGCTTTTAAAAGTAATCCCTCACCTTCTTCCATACTGTAATAATAGCATTTTTATCCCATATCCTCAGAGATTAAGCCACTTGATTGACTTTGAATTCTGGACACACAGGAAATTTGTATTAATTTAGCATAATGATGAGGCGCAATAAAGGCTCTGTGGAACCACAACAGCGCAGTCTCTAAGGTTTTGTTCGTTACAGAAACACAATTTGCATATCTAAAGGCTTGAAACCATGGGTCCATATTGATACAAGTAGTATCTCAAATTTGAGTGTAGCAGATTCAGCATATATTTCAAAGAATAAATGGTAGAAGACCAAGATAAAACTCTCAGTAGATTTGTTCATTAAGAAAGGTTTTTTTCTGAATTCAAGGTAGTTGGCAGCAGCAAATTTTTAAGAAATATTAAAGAAAGCTTGACTGAAAGCAGTGAAAATGTCGCTAGTTAGAGATTTGCTTCCTAGCTGCTGCAGTCATTTCGTCTGACATTTGTCAGTGTTGTTGGAAGTGATGAAGGTATCCAGGTTAGACAGGGGAAACTAATGCTACTGGCCTATGTGCTACAGAGGCCCATTCCTTTAAGGGCGTGTAAATTGTTACCAGAACTCCTAACATTAGACCTACAATTACTGATGGTTGGCAAACGATCCACAAATCAAACTCAGGCCAGTAAATTCCCAGGGAGTATTTTGAAAGAGAAACCAAAGAAGCATGAGCAAACTCTTCAGTCAATAACAGAACTAGAAAAATAAGTAGGACTGGAAAAAAACCTTCAGGCAATAAAGGTATCTCTGCCATTTGAATGAGCATCTAGTATTTTTTTCTCCTTCCAAATCTAAATCAGTAACCATTTACTGGTGACTTATGCTATGAATCTGTGCTATGGTAGAATGCTGACATATGAAAACAAATGGTCATTATGTCAAGACTCTGGAGCAGTGAGGTGTGGTTCATAAACTTTAATCCAGAAAAGGTATGTGGGAGCTTCCAGTAGCGGGAAAGTCCATTCAGGAAACAGAAGAGGAGCATAAAGAAAACTGAGGGAGCTCTGCAAAGTGTTTCAACACCAGGATGCTAACTCTCAATAAAGCAATTCTAGGCTGTGTATTTCATGATACCCAGCTGTACCATCTGCATTAAGAGTCATTAAGAGTTAGGGAGTGAATTCAGAGCATCAGTTCTTTTCATTCAATGCTTCCTGAAAACATTTAAAAGAAACTTTGGCAAAGAACTTCAGCTCACAGGAGCAGAGGAAGACATACACATCTGCATATACAAATGAAGTGAGTTGAATTTCTGATATTACAGTGACTAACTTATGCAACATGTTTTGTTTCAAAATTACATTTCTTGACAGGGCACAGCTTGCTGCAGTACGTCAGCTCACCATGTCATATTCCCCTCTGAACACAGCCTTTGCACGTGAGCATCACTTGTTTTAAATTGATAAATTCTACAGAATGGGAGTTCTAAAACATTTCAGCTCACTCCTTCTGGAAAAGAAGGCTTCTTCATGGTGTCTCGGTGCAGGTACGCAAAATTTTTTGTCACTCCAGACTAAATGATTTACAAAATTTACTTTGGGAGTTGATTTGAGTATGCTTTCCACCTCTTAACTACTTGATTTTTTTTCCAGCTGCTTTCTTACAATTCAGTACTACATTCTTGACTGGTAATAAACTAATATACCCCTATAGAATAGCTTGAGATACAACAACATCAAATTCTGTTTGTGTCCTGATTCTGCTCTTGGTCTGTGGGTATTGCAGAGCTAACAAAGTTTGAATTAACATTTTATTCGCTACTGTGCACTAACTGCTTGTGTGAATGACCTTCAAAGGACCACACAGAGTTGCAATATGAATAAACCAGTACACAAGTACTACAAGTGTACCTACTGCCATGCAATACCACTTCTGATTTGTCTGCCATTGGTACATGGGCAGTCTGGCCAAATTAACATAACTCTCTTCTATAACATATCCTACTTCTCAGTAGGACTAATTAGCTTAGGCACGGCACTGCACTCATCCAGCTACACTGCCTCCAGGGTCTGATTCACATCTAGCTTGAGCAGCTTTGCAAAAGCACTGGCATGCATGGAGTCACTATATCACATAAATTCATATTATGGCTTATTCTACACTAACTTTCCCATGGAGACAAAACCTAAAAATCAGCTTTACCACTGTGAACAGATTCATCAAAGTCTGCTGCTGAAGTAATGCTGTAATAATAATGACAATATCCTGTCCACAGCAGAAAGGCTCATATCCTGGAAACACTAACAATCATGCATACCTTTGCCACTAGAATTAGTTCCTCTGAAGCCAGCCCCAACATTAAGCATATGAACACAAGGGAAAAGATGGAAAGTGCCATCAAACCACATTGATAATAATATCATTTAGAGAAATGTGTTTAGAGAATAGAACTGTGTAATAGAATCTCAAACTTTTCCCTTCAGAAAGGACTGTCTTAATTATTTTGATCATTAAAGGATCCTGTGAAATAAAAAGGCCAGGAGAAAAGAGAAGTATTTCTCTTCACTTATAGAAGACATAGTAGATTTTAAAAGTCCAGTACTCCTTCTATCAATGCAATACTTGAATTAACTTGTGAAGCAGTTTGAATTCAGTGATTACTGAGAACCATTCCCTTCCCACAAACACACAAAAACATGCAGGACTACTCAGTCTAATCTCTGACAGAAATTTCTTACGTTATGTTCTTCAGTAAAATAAGCTCAAGAATAACTTTTGGTTTCACAGAAAGTATAATTTCCACATGTAGCTGCTCAGTATTGTCTAAATTAAATGAATGTGAAACTGACAGGTGGACAGAGGCAAACTGAAGACAATCAACAAAATTTATGTTTTCAAATAAAGTACAAAACACATAAATCACTTCAAAGAGCCCCATAAAATTATCATTTAGGAAAAAAAATCATGTTGCAAAAAGGAAAGATATGACTTGTGGTCCACAAGTTACAGTTCATTGTTTGCTTTCACAAGGTAGAATGGCAGGAAATTATCTCCTTCTCGTCACGCATTTCATTTTTGATTAGGTGATTTTGTATTATTTATAACTTCAAAAAGCAGCCACAAAAAAATGAGGTGCCAAAGATATTTTTTTTTCTCTGAAGATACGATTTTCTGTAAGAAATCTGTCTACAACACCACATACTGCAAAACAAGATTTTCAGTTTTTACTGCAGACACTTATGCCAGCAATCTACGTGAACTCAATGCATTATGTCACTCCATAATGACAGACCATGCAGGGCCTTGTATGATGGGACCATACCAATGGTTTACGAGTGTTCGGCCCGGTTCCGTGTCGAATGGGACGGGGGACCCACGGACCCATGCCCCGGGAAAGGGAAAAAGGGAAAAAAAAGGTAGGGAGATGGGCCTGAGAGCAAAAACAGCGGCAACAATCTGAGGAGAAACAAACTAATTTACTAAATAAGACATTGGAATGCAAAACAACACACTATAATACAATATAATTACAATTTAAGCTAATAAATCCAATACAATGAGAGAGAATGTCCAAAAATCAAGGTAGGCCTTACTCTAATACTGACGATAAGACAGCTGGGGAGCGAGATGCTGCCAGGACGAGAGACGAGTGGAAAGAGAGCAAGGTCTCGTGATCTGTGAGTTTTTATCTTTCCCTCTGGCTGGAAAATAGTAACAGGGTCACAAAGTCCCCTGGGGAATGTAGTAGTCCTTCTCTTCTGAGAACCAGGTACATACACTACATGATGTTATGATATGGAATACCAGTAACCAAAAATCATAAAACTATGACAGATCAATACTCCTTAAAATAAAAGTTATTATTTAAAGATATATTGCTTTGTACTGCACTACCTGGTAGAGCCAGCAAAGGACTTGCATCCTCACCACACTCTTCTCTTTCCCTCATGGCTGCCAGGGCTGCTATCAGTGTGAACAGAGAACTTGCAACATTGGCTTTGAGAAGAATGAATTCTCCTGTCATCTCTGCTGCAGTGTTAAAGTCAAATGTTTAATGATGATATTTTAAACTTCATAATTACTTATTTCACTGGAGCTCAGCACATGGAAGGGAGGAGACACTCAATCACATTATGAAGAGCTGCATGATTTATTTCTCCCTTGGCACAAGAAGCAGTGGTAGCCTATGCCACTGTGTAAGGCAGACTGGAGTACTCAGTCACACAGGTGACTCTGGGCTCACAGAAAGGAGGCTGAGACCTTGCAAGTCCATCCTGTAATGAAACACCATGGCTGGAGAGTGGTCAGGGGGACAAAGATCTGAAAGAGCACACATGGTCACCTTTTCTAGTTTGATTTGTGGATGAGGAAAATACTCAGAAGTGAATGTTTTGTGTCCTGTCACAAATCACATAATAGAAGAGGAGGCAAAAGCTTGTACTTGTTGCAAAAACAAAGGGAGAAAAACAGTGATCCTGCCTGTGGCTGGACTTTTCTTATCATTTCAAAGAACTTTTGGTATTTTTATAGTTACTAACATTTAAAGAGAGACCAGTACAGCCACAGAGCATGACATGCTGAGTTGCATGTTGCAGCATGTAATGCTGTTTTTCACCTTTCAGACACCTTAACAATTCTCACAGAGTATAGCTTATGGTAACCTGGGGATAAGAAGTGCTTAGCTGCATTCTGCCGAGTGTAACTAAGATGGCATACAGCTATCTTAGTAAAGACTGAAACTATGGCCATTTAACTTGGTGTCCACCAGAAAAATGTAAATATTGTCCATACTCAATGGGAAAACAAAGAGTGACATCACAAGAAGTATCTTTTTTAATGGCATCCAGAAAGCTCTCCTAGATTAACAGCATTTGAACATGAGAAACTATTACAGTAGAGCACAAAGTCAATAAAACGATCTCACTAGACATACCAACATGCATAAGGGTTTTTATCTTTAAAAATAGCCAAGTACTTAGCTGTATAAGCCACAAGTGAAGCTTAATGGGTGAAAATGCTTAAAGATTTCTGAAAGGTGTTCCTGCTTCTTGGCCATTAGCACGTCACACAACGATAATTTAAATCTGCTTTCAGTTCTGGGTACTCAAGATCACAGACCACCTAATTCCTAAAGTGGGGGGTAGGGGGAGATTTCCGCTTACATGGAAGAGAAATATTCCAATAAATATTCTTCTGTGTCTGAGTTAGAAGTTAGTCAGACTTCTTTTTTGTTCAATTATTTCTTCACTAATACTGGAATTTTAGGGCAACAGAAACTTTTTTTGTGAATTCAGGTCATATTAGCTAACAGTTTCAACTGAAATTACATGAAAAAACTTCAGAGATGTTGAAACAATTCATTCTGGCATCTCAATAACAAAACATTTTGATTTTGTCACAAGGGGACTCCTTTCCCAAAACAGAGGAGGTAGTGCTGCCACCCCTGATATCCAAAAACTCAGTGATTAGGCCATGTTCTTAGACTATGAAAGATCTAGCTTCAAACACCTCCTTTAACTGATTTGGTACAGGGACTTGAACCCAAACATCACGCTTCTCAAGAGAGTAACCTAACTGCTGGGCTAGAAAATATTCTTAGGTAGTTTTCTCTCAGCCTCATTTGTTGAAAATGTCCCACTTTGCATAAAGTAGTTAAATATTCATTGAAACAGAGATTGAAAGCCAGGTGCTGGCCTGCTTTTCTTTTGACTGCTCAAATTGCCACTATCTCAAGTCTGTGCCCTACTTACTATTTCATGTACATTCCACTGACGGGAGAAAGGGGAAAAAGAAAAAAATGCTTTCTTATACAAACTTCTACATCTGCCTTGGGCATAGCCCACACCACTGAAAATACAGACTGGTGAAATTTTTGAGCTTTACCTTTGGATGGACAGTATGGAAGGTAAGAAATTATCATTTTCCAACATGTGGAGAAGTTTAAAATAAAGCTATTTAATAAGAAGAAACAGTATTATTTAAAGGAAAAAAAATGTGAGAAATCTGCATCTATTTGTATCCAACGTTTATCCCTATTGGCACGATTAATAAAAGCTATGCATAAATCACATGAAATTCATTAAATCCATGGGCTCTGGTTGCTGACTAGTTGGTAAATACTCTTGATAAAAACGTAAAATGTATGCCAACTCCACATTTTAAAACTTGTTTCTGGTTAAAATGTCTCTGTTTCTCAGTTGCTTTATCAGCAGAGCTTGATTTTCATGGTTATTGGTCTTAGAGAAATGACGATGCTAAGAACTGTGCCAAAACATCTTCAACTATAGAGTAGCAAAACAAAACCACAGCTCTATTGAGCTTACATACACTAAGGACCTAGCTATTCCAAGTCTAGAACAATTTTTAATGTACCTGTGAGTCTAAGACCTGCTGAAGTCAGCTGTGAACATTTCAGTAGACTCTTCTGGGCACTTAAAATCCTTTTTGAATGTGGCCTTTAGAACTATCTTCTGCAATGTTGCCTCCAGCTAGTGCTACAGGACTGCATCATTGCCCAGTGAAACTTTGATAGAGTCAAATATGGCAAATTCTGACAGATTAAAACTTGAGGAACAACACAGTCCCATGCCTGGAACAGACAGACAATCTGACACTGTTGGAATTAGACACAAATAAAAACTACTTATGAAAAATCTGATACTGTGATTAGTTGTGGCTGTAGCCATCTACCCCAACACATCCCTACGGTCATAGAAGATCCATTCCCACGCTTTCGGACAGTATGAAGCCTCTGTAACCTCCCCAGCCAGCCTAGCACACTCTGCTTTCAGAGGAAGCATGAGGAAATGAGGAAAAAAAGAGGACAGCATGCAGTCAGCTACAGATATTATAGTTAGGGAGCTCAGCAAAAGGCTTTAATACTTAAAATGTCGTTTAATATACCCATGGGAAGACCCATCTGAAGGGTGTCTTTTTGCCACCATCACTGATGGCTCTGATTGTGGAAGGCCTTTCTGACATCAAACAATCCCAGATGCGGAGAGGTCTTGGGAGCTAGCCCAGTGCTTTGTTTGGGCCCAACCTCAAGTTTTCTGTATTTACATTTTTCCGAAACATGATTTAGAACAGATGTTATTGGACACCAGAGCTCTTCTCCAGAGTTGGAGTGGAAAAATCACAGCAGAAGAGGGAGATACAGAGTAGCTCAATTTACATTTGGAGAGGATACTGATCTGCATTGCAAAGAAGGGGCAGATCCTATGCATCTCCAATTTTAGTTTAATTAGACTTACATTAAAACACTAGCACTCACTTCCTTCTATTAAGGCTAAAGCAAAATGCTTGGTTTGATTCTGAACAGCCTTATAATTAAGTAAAATATTTGGGGCTGGGGATGGTTTAGGGTCATCTCTGCTTGTATTCTCTATTTCTGCCATGGTCTTTGACCTTGACTGAATAACATATTCAAAGCATTTGCCCCAAACCACACTTATGGTGTGCATGTTTGAAACAAAGGACGAAATAATGTTGACAAACAGTATTACGAAAGTGATACAGCTTTAATAGTGGCTTAATGAAAGAAATGGGAATATGAAACTCCCTTCTTCACTAGACAATGTGTGGTGAAATAAGCCGTCCACAATGGAGGGAAAAAGCTCAAAAAAACATTTGGAAACAATACAATGACATATGGTCCCATATGCTGAATCTATAATGCTTCCTAATTCCTTCAGGGTAAAACGTACCCTTCTCCTGAACAAATTCCAAGTATCTGGGATTTGTCTGTGAAGACTGAAGGACGGAGTAAAATCTGCCCTTTATACACAGACAGGACACATGGCTGTGAAGCAGCTTCTCTGCAGTTGCCATTTTACACGTTGATTGGAGCAGCACTTGCAACTTATTTCCACCCTACCTTGTCCTGTTGCCACTTAGGGCTAATGTATGCACCTGCAATTTTCATCACTGACTCATGGAGGTAACAACAGACTGCACTACCTCTGTTCAGAGATGAAAGGGAATCTTTTTTCACAATCTTTATTCTTGCACTCCTTATTGATGCAATGTTCCAAACTTCAGGGGCTCCAAAGAGGACATATACTATTATTTGCAATACTCTCTGGCCATTAAAGTACATCCTAATGGCTATTTTATAGGTCATTTATGCTGTTACATTTGAATTTGCTTGTTCATCACCATGTTTATTTCAGGAGCCAGTAGTAAGCTGTGGCCATTAGTCTAATTTCTTGGTATACTAATAGTTTTGAAATTGTAAGTTATTAAAAAGCCGAAGTTTTTAATTCTTGTTCATATATATAAAATTTGTGTTAAATACAGCACCCTTGCCAGCCTGTCTGTTAGGAAGAGGCATCTTTACATTTTGTAAATAGCTATCTCTCCAGTTCTCTATGACTGCCTTTACCCATTCGGCCAAATTCAGCAGTCCGTGCCCTCTGCTGCAGATTCTTCCCATTCTGATTAGGCCAGAAGACTGAGATGGCTGATCCATAACCCAGAAAAAAAGGATGATTTTGTGTTTTACACAGATGCATTCACAGTAACAGAAATGACTCACAAACACTAGAGAGAGTACCTCTACAGTAACTGGCACCTCCACTGAAAAATGATCCGTGAGATATTTTGATTTTTCAGTTCAGCTGAAGTCCATCAACAGGGACAGCCGTACAAAAGCTGAGTTTTAATACCTGAGACAGAGCCAACAGTGTACATCTACACAGGTACTATATGTACTATGCTACAGGAATGAAAAGACTTCCCTCTTTGGGAAATTCACCTATCCTGAAGGGGAGAAATGATTATTCCTCTTCCAAATAAAAAGTCAGTCACCACTTGCCCTTCCCCAGTTCTAAAAGGACAATAAAGGTTTGCAATGGCTACTAAAGACCATTTCAGAAGACAAACCAAGATGTGTCTGAAAAGTGAACAGTATGGGGGAGAGAAGGAATGTTATCTCCTGTATACTCATCTCCAAAACAACTCATTCTGTTAGTTATTTGCCTCTGCCTCTTTGTTGCTCATCTCTGTAGGTCAAAACACTTAGTGACAGACACTGTCTCTGTTTATTTGGTGTGTACAACATCTCTATCAGAATGCAAATCAGCACCAGCAGAGTATCAGCCTGTGTTGATGATAAGAGTGACGCCTGCCAGTCTCCCCCTGGTGTAACGTTTACACCACTTTTTTCTTTTTAAAAACATACATTAACTTGACACTTAGTGCATTAGACCATCACCAACACTTGGAAAAGTCATCTCTCCTCTCATTTAATATTTGGATATGCTTAAGAGTTTGAGGAAAATATTTCTATTGAATGTTTGATGTAAAAATGCTCCAAGGCAGATAGATTTATTCAGTTAACTTTTCAAAATTGCTTCAAGACTGGATGAAGGATCTGATGAAATGCTTCTATGTTTTAATTCTCCAGATGGAAAATGAAACTCTATTTAACATTAAAAGGTCTTTTACAAAACACACAGAACTATTTAACACTACCTGGGCTATTCTGCAGGAAAGGGAATGGAAACAAACATGCCTGAATACAAGGCCCTGCAGCCACTCTGCAGCTAATTCACCAAAAAACTTTAATGAACGTAACCACATCCTTCCTTCCAAATGAGGCCCTTCCCCACAAAAAGCAGAGCCAACACATTCCTGGAAGATAATTTGAGATGATGATTGGGAGAAAAAAGCATCAGCTCACACAGAACAAAGATTACCTTTTTCTACATGGACCGAGGCTGGCACTTGTGTGAAGATGCCCTTAGATTGACCGTAAAGAAGGGGCATCACGTACAATTAATATTTCCTGAAAGAGTTCAAGAAGCAGATGGGTTTATATCCCCACTCATCATTTGGCTGATTGGCTAGATTGGCTTTACAAGCAGCTGGGAATGTTTTATATCAATCTCCTTCACATTCTTTCTCTAGTGACTCCTTTTCCCTCTTGCATCAAATTTCCTCTTGCTTTTTGAGGACAGTTCCTAGATAACTCTGCTTCATGTACATGTAGAATGACTGACACCTGTATCACCACATCATTTGCTCTAGAATGGAGTATAACTTTAAAAAGAGATAGCAGGTTGCAGAAGAGTTGTAATTTATTTATCTGCTAACTACTTTGTCTTGATCACTCTGGTCCAGCAACAGTGGACGCTTATTCAATCTCAGACTGTTCTACTTTGCTTCTACGGTGGAATCACTACCACTTGGAAGATGCTCCACAGATCCCAGCCTTTTTTCTCAATGTGCAGAGGACAAGCTTTGCTGTGTTGTGACAACTAATTGCTGCATTTACTACAGAAAGACACAGGAACCATAAACTTACTAGAAGAATTAGTCTGAATAATGCACAAGACTGTGAGCAAGAAACAACATTTTAGACTCTTCTCCCTCAGTATAACTTTGGTATATACATATTCTTCAAGGCACAAATGAGGAAAACCAATTCTTTCTGTTATTCAAAGTGTTTTCCAGATTATTAAAACAAACACTGCAGGTTATTCTCTCACTTGTAAGATCTTGCAGTACTAGCGTACATGTTTTAAGCTTTCTCTGGTTATTTTTCTCATCTTTCAAAGCTAACTCTTCACCACAAGCTCACTTCTCTGACATATTTATACTCTCTATCCTTTAATATTGATAACAATGACTTAGGGGAGAATTTAAGGGCCACAAATTTAGAAGTCATGATGCACTAAATGCATCCTGTATCTTCTTAGAGCTAATCCATCTGCATGGAATATTAGGTTCACACTGTGTTACAGCTTCTAATTCCAGTTCATGTGAAGCCAGTTTGAGAGTGCTTGTTACCATATGGGTAACATCCCAAGGTACTTTCACCTGTACATTCCATAACAGAGAATTACAGAAGCCTGTTTTAACCTAAAGACATGGCAAACTTACAATTCATTTTGACTGCTCTTGTCCAAATAAGTTTTTTATGAAGCTGATGACATTTTTTTCACTCTCTGTTGCAATCTGCATATGAAAGTTGATTAAAATCCATCCATTTTAAGGCCTAGCACTGTTACAGGCAAGTATGCTTAGGAAAGCTAAAAACCATCTGCATCTCAGTTTCTTTTATAATGAAAGGGATCTGCCATCTTAAAAGTTGTTGGTAGTTTGTAGTTTTAGAGTGATCTGAGATGCCCTGTCAAAAAGCGATACTGCATTAGTATTGCAAAGTACTATGAAACCAGAACTTGACCTCCCACATGAATTCAGACTCACATTTAGAAGCTGTGGTTGAAAACTGCTAATTCTTTATTTCTTTAAGAATCAGATCTTAACTTTGCAATGACTTCGTTTTCATCTGTATGCAAGATTTTAAAAATAGGACTGGTGTTTCATTTAATTAGTATTTGATACAGTATTAATATTCCTATTTATCTTCTACATGCCATATGGATTAAATTCTCATTACTTTTGATCTTAATACTTTTAAAATATGTAAATCAGCAGACAGACACTTGCTTTAAAGCAGTGTTTGCACACCACATCTATTATTGCCTTGGGCAATAGAAAATATCTGCATTGCTAAAACTCCAGAATTGTGAGGAAATCTTGAAAAATCAGATATTAAACTGATCAATCTAGACAAATTATATAATAACCAAATAAACTGCAGCTTTACATTCAGATATATTTTAAAATGACATTAAAAGTGACCAAAGACCACTGCAGAACATGTACTTAAAATGGATCTAGCAAGTTAATTTCTGAAAGAAGGATGCTTTCACAGATCAAGCTAATTCTAGATGCAATGCTTTAGAATGCGTTTTTAAAACAAACAAACAAATTTACCTTTAATCTCAGACATTAAAAACATAATGATTTGTTTTTATGTTTTTGGAAGATATTAATTCAGTTCTCTCTTCCCAACATTATAGCTCATTGCTCATGAATAGGTTGCGTGGGCATATCCTTCAGTTTTTCTGAATACTGTGGTAAAGTAGAGAGCAGAGATCTATGGGAATCAGCAAAACAAAGAACAGATAAAGAGGATACTTGGAACTAACATCTCTGTTCACATTTGTAAAGAATCTCTGATACTATGGAAAGCATTTGCATCCAGGAGTTCAAAAATGCTACTCAACAAGTCCGTGGAGTAGTATTTATGAATGCACTAGTCTTATAATACATAACAACACATTTGTAGCAAGGCTTGCTAACTCTCCCTGCCTACATTATACTGTTGAACCATATGTCCAAGAGTTTTCAGAAGAAATTAAGAATATATGGCTTTGAAAAACTGACATCTTCCACTCTGTGACCGGAAGGTGCAGAAAGAGCAGTTTGTAGCTGCAACCACATCCGGTGCACAGCGCCTGTATGCGCTATCCATCCTCAACCTTCAAGCTCTGAAAAATCTGAATCAATTCAGAAATACCACAAGAAAATGAATGTTGTGGTAAAAAAAAAAATAATAGTAATAAAAAGCCACTGCTCTTCAGTCTCGGAAAAGGCATTTTCAGGGAAATAAGGTTGTGCTGGGTCCATTAGTCCCTCTGATTTTTTTTTCTGACCTCATGAAAAATCCACTGAGTCCATGGGACCTTTTCCACTGTCTTAACTAAGCCGTGAATACAGGCCTGAAGCCCAGCACCCTCATGTATTTCTAACTCCTTGCTTTTGATTGTTCTAAGAATCTACAGGACTAAAATTTGGTATTTATCCAAATGTCATCTCTCAGACAAAAAGGGAAAGCCTTAAGTTTGACCATGAGGCCATGTTTGGCAAAGTTCAAGCCAACTAAGCCTGAGCTCTTCAATCCTGTGGTGCGATGGCAGAGTGTAGATCCTGACTTGACTGGGCCGCACCAAGCAGAAGGTCCATAGCACACTTCCAGAGAAGGCGGTGAAAATTTCTTGAAGAAAAGAAATCAAAATTTGCCCCTTTCTCTGAACAGCAATTTAGTTTACAGCCTAGTCCACAACGGCAAATTCTACCAATTGTTTATTTCTTACTATTATTTGGATTAATAAAAGTCCTCAGCTAGAAATATTACTATTCTTTTACTAGAACAATTCATTCCATCTGGCAAAGTGCTTTAAGAATTGCTGTACTGTATTGAGAAGCCTTTCCAGCAAGGAGGTTTGCTGACATACATCTGCAGTACAGTTACATTTTCTAAGCCTTCTAACTGCAGACAGAGCCTGTCTGGTTACGTGCATGGCAGTTTCTCCACTGAGGAGACTGCTAACTGCTGAACTACAGTAGGCTTTTTTTTTTTCCTCAGATGTCCTCCTGTGTAAGACTACGGTAAAAACACATTTGTTTCACTGAAATGTGCAAGCTATAGTCACACCAAAAAGAAGACACAGCATCCTTGAACTTCCAGAAATCTGACAAGCACTGCAAACATTATTCTGAAATTTCTATGCAACTAAATTATTTTCTCAGTTATTTACAAAAGCATCATTAGTAGAGCATTACTTATCCAAATATCAACTGTGCATCCATAATTGCATTTAGAATAACTAGGTGACAGAATGTCTTACATGTTATTTAAATTTCTCTTTCAAGTGTCTTAATGACACTGTAGAGGACAATGCAGCAGTTAGTTACTACATCTTGAATTCCTTCTGTACTTCTATCACAATTATTGCTCATTATTGTTTCACAACACAGACAATATAAACTCTTTGTCTTGAACACGAAACATCACACAGAAAAGACTGTTCCCAGTTCGCAGTTGCCTATACTGTTCAACACAATTTACCTTCCAAGCTGTACTTTAAACTTCTAATTCTAAGCAGTCGTTTATAATCCACACTTCCATCTCTTTCACACTGAATGGTCTTATTTAGGCAATGAGTGCTATGAACTTTAGACAAGAAATGTGAGTTAACAACCACCGCACCCTGAAGGATTGGGTCCCTCATCATCAGCCTGGGACTGCTGCACTTGTTATATTCAGAAGGAGGAGATGCTGCAAACAAGTCTGTGTTAATAAATCAAGGATCTCTTGGCTACTGAACTCACAGCTCTGTTCTCTAGTTAGTCCACAAGTATTTCATATCAAAGGGATGCAAATGTGAAGGTTTAGAAATAAAGGAACAGCTTTCCAATATGAGGCTAAATAAAAATTCTGACAAGAAATACTATTAATAATCTGTATCACTTTTATCCAGTGAAACTTTCTGAAAGTTAAAGCACCATGCTCCACAGTGAGACTCTGTTTACTTTCACCTCTGCTCCAGTTAGCACACTTACTCAGTTCAATGACACAGCACCTACAGAAACCACATCAGAGTGCTTTATGAAAGTGACCCCATTAAAATATATTCATGCAGCTATTACAAGTAAAACTTTGCCTTCCAATTTTTTCATCACCAGGATCTGGAAAACTCCTGCCTTCCTCCTTGAAACACCAGGACACATGGCACATGCACATAAAAATAATCTTGGACTTTCCTACTTGAAACAGCTCTGGCAAGCACCTTTGCAACTGCCATCTGAGCTCTGCTGGCTTCATGTCATGGCGGAGTCATGCCAAACAGATGCGTGAGTTATAACTCATTCCAGATTCCTGTGGTTGGACAGTTCTGGTAAGTAAGAGCTGAAGACAACCACTTCCTCATCTCCCCAGTGATGCTACCTACCCACAGGGTAGCAGACAGGGGGTACTGTGGTAGAAGACAGGCTACATTCATGGCCCACACAAGAGAAAGAGCAGTTCTCAGAACCTCTCACCTTCCTGACTTGGCACCACAGGCCACACATTCACATGAGAATGTGGCACAATCAGAATATCAAATTAGTAAAGTATTGTTTTCAAACAGCAGAGCTGTTTTAGATTAGTGATGGCCTCTATTCCTGCATCCCAGTAAAAAGAGGGCCTTGTTTCAGTTCTGGATCACTCCTGGCAAGTGGGCTAGGAACATGCAAAACACAATGTACACCAGCTTCCAACACACTGCTGCCTTCCTGCTCTGAGCTCTGTCATCCGCTTACATGAAACAGGCCTAGGCTCATCCCACCAAAACTTGTTTTGCTCAGTTTGTTTTTGTCTCAAAGGGTCCTTCAGGGGAAAGAATCTGGTCAAAAATCCAGCCACATTTATTCAAATAGTTTATATAAAACACACTTGGTGCTCCGATCTGTGGGAGCAGTTTGTGTTTTTTGTTTCTGATTTGTTGTTCTTACTCAATGTTCTGATGTTGGTATGAACAAAGCCAAACAAAAACCCAAGTTTTAGTTTAACTAATGTAAACCAGATACAATGGGCTGGATTTACACACCAGCCATGCTTATTCATGGTGTAGCATGAGGATACATGATGAAGTTAAGCATAATGGGCCTAATTTACAGTTACCCTGAAGTCTCTTCAGAGAGTACTCCAAGCATAGAAGGCACGTTTGTTGTGTGCCAGCTCTGTGTCTTTGCACTGACTCATTCTAGGATAGGAAGCATGCTAAGGCAAGGCAGGGCAAACCTGAACCAAAGCCATTAGGGTGAAAGGCTGCAGTATATGAGAAAAAAAAGTCTCTTTTCTCCTGTATCCTCTCCTTTTTCCCAGTTTCAGCCATTGAAAGCCATCTCAAGCATCTAGTTTAGTAGCCAGGTTCCTATGGCAAATTTTAAAAATCTCACCTGGTATGCATGGTTGTTTAGGGAGTTACTGAATACTTTGGAGACTGTAGCTCTATTTTCCCTCAGAAAAGGCCTTTTGGAAACTCTTAACAATAATCTGATTTGCAGTTCTTCTGAAAACTCATACAGCAATATTTATTACATTGCCAGTAATGAAAGCAAAATAACTCTCCTTCAGTCAAATTAAATCTGCACCTCTTGATTCTTTAGTTAAAATGCAGTATTTCCATGTTAGAGAACATCTCTTGACTTACTTTGACTCTGTGTTAAGCCCTCTCATGAATCCTTTAAGCATATTTGCTTTTCTGGTGTGGCTCTTGCCCCAAAGAGCGAGAGTATGAGCCTTTGCACACCTTCAGAGGACTGTAGGGAACACATCTGAGGGAGAAATTAATTTTTCTGTCTGTAAGAAATGGAACTGAAAATCCAAGGATAGTCAATAGTATTTTTATTGCTGATATTGACTTTTTTGGAGAAATTATTTGACAATATCAAGGGAATACAATGTCATTTAACATTTTTTTTTTTTAGCAACACAAAACAATGTTTTCTCCCAAAGCCTTATTATTTTACTACTTGACTTAATCAGAGATCAAACTGGGAGACACTTTCTTTTTTTTTAACAGCAACAGCAAATAAAACCATTGAGCTTGCAATGGCTTGGATCTTGACAACCCACCAATAAGGGCTGATGTTAAATACTGATTTGAATTTGTCTGCCAACTTGAAGGGTAAGTTGTGTCTTAATTCTCAGAAGCAACCATCAGTTCAGCTGAAAGTTGTTCTTTTTATGAATCATGCCCAAAAGCAAGGCACATCTTGTTCTGCTTCAGATGACCCTGCATAGTCATAGGACTTAAACGAAAAGTAACCATCCACCACAAGAAGCTCTAGAAGAATGTGAACTTAGAATTCTTGCCAAAATCTGGAATGGTGGATAAGATGCAAAACAGTCCTAGGTTAATTAATTCAAATTGAACTCTAAACACCCTGAGCTCTTGCTTATGTGCAATCTTGAAGAAAGAGATGGATGGAAACATAAAAAACCCCATAATGTTAGGAGGTAAAATGGCACAAAAAGATTGAACAATTTTTCAAAGACAAAAACCACCCAAAAGCTACGCTTGACTAATTTAAAACCAAACTGTTTAACTCGTGCTCTCAATGACCCCTCATTTAATCCACAAAAAAAAATTACGGCATATTTCAACCCAGCATGAATTAGCAGTGTAATAGTGATTTATTTAGATCCTGGTGAGATCATCGCCATTTTTAGAAATATGCCTGCCAAAAAGTAGAAGGCATTATAGTTGTATGACTGCACTGAATGGGACAGTGAAATACAGAATGCAAGACTAAGTGCTAAAAGTCCAGCAGAAGTAATCTCAGTTTTTCCTCTCCCAGTTAACTTTTGGAATGTTGTTCTAAAGTCAAGTGAATTGCTTAACTAACTGCTATTTGGAGTCTTGTATTTTATTTTGTCTCTTCTCTTGCTGTGATATAATGGACACACTTTAGTCTTTTTTCTTTGTTTGTTTTGTTTTCGATAGCCTCAACAATTCATAAATAAGAAATAAAAAAAATTTGCTGAAGGAAAGGTTGTACTACACAAGGGAAAATTTCCCTTATTTCACCAGGTCTGTTCTTTATCTCCCAAAATTTTGGACCAATTATTGCTCCACCCTTTCAGAGATACACACTTCATAAGAATAAAGAACTATGTTGCAATAATGATGCAAAGTGTTGCAAACTAACAAGGCATCCGTATGGGCACTCCTACAAAAGGAAATAGCTGAATAAGTATTGATAATCCTTCAAAAACATTTTGCCTTTCAAGACAGAGCATGAAACATACCTCTCCTTCAGTAACAAAGCGATGTACTCCTTTCAAATACTCTAATGCTAAAATTAAACTTTCCCCTGAAAAACTTCAGCATACATATGAGAAAAGCAATGCTACAGAAAACAGCAGTATACTTCACTGCTGTGGTTCTGAGTGTTCTGTCATTACTGAAACTCTTTTTTTTTTTCCCCATCATTTTTTTCATCTCCTTCTTTCTTCCTTCTCTGTCCTGGTTCTCTACACATCTACACAGGCTTTCTGCTTTGATGGTATATTCCTTCCATTCCACTTTTGGCTTGCTTTCTGTTCATGTTGTCTGTCGATATGCCTCTCAGCTTTTCTCTGCATGTGACCTTCCCCATGGTTTCATCTGTCATGAACACTGTCCTCCGCGCTACTAATAGACTACTTCTCCAAAAAGATGTTTGATTATTTTTCAATACTTGTGTTACTTTTTTTTTTAAACAAGAAGTTAAGCCAAAAAATGTCAACTTGCCAATCACACCACAAAACACTACAATTCTACAAACAATAGTGGAATTATTAATTAGTGGAACTGCAGCATGACTGCTCATTGTTTTTCTGACCATGCATGTTTATCTTGTGGATAGGAAAAGAAGACTGAGTTTTCACAGAATCATAGAATGGCCTGGGTTGAAAAGGACCTCAAAGATCATCAAGTTTCAACCCCCCTGCTGAGTGCAGCGTCGCCAACCACTAGACCAGGCTGCCCAGAGCCACGTCCAGCCTGGCCTTGAACACCTCCAGGAATGGGACATCCACAACCTCCCTGGGCAACCTGTTCCAGTGCGTCACCACTCTCTGAGTGAAAAATTTTTGAATTCACAGTTTTGTGAATTAACTGTGATTTTCTTCACTGTGTGTCATGACTAGCTTGTGCTGTATAGCACTACTGTACAAGCAGTCTTTGAATTAAAACATGTAAGGCTGTAAGTTGCCTATGATGATGGAATATGATAATGAAAATCCTGCTTGATTTTCAAGGCTGTGAAACATCTCTGCTTTTGGCTGTCTCTGATGACCATTCATTCCTACCTGTGAATGTTTCAGAACAGACTACAGTTTGCAAGCTACTCTGTCTACCCATGTGAAATTTCATTTTTCTAAAACAGTTAAGCTCCTTTGTATATGAAGGTGAGGAATACACCCTTCTTGGGACCTAAATCAATGATCAAAAGGCACAAGGAATGATCCTTAATACAGCAGACAGAAAACTTATATTTACTATCGACTCCTAACAGCTGTTCTGAATACCACTGGCAGGGGCAGATCGGTAAGAGGTTATAAGTGGAGTACTTCCAATTTATCAGTTTCTTATGAATGAAAGATTAATCAAAAGCACATGGAGAACAACAAACGAAAGGAATTGATATAACTCGTCTTTAAGTCTGATGAGCAAAATATGAGAGGTGGGCCCAAGCTGGAATCTTCTATCTGTGCCCCTTTGGGACACCGGATGCAGATGTGAACATCTCTAAAAACAGATCAACAACTTAAAGATTTTTCTGACACAAATATCTCTTTAACCTATTTTCAACTATAGCAGATGGTTGTTTTGAAATTTTAGCACTACACCCATGTAAGCTGCTACTCAAATTAGTTCACAGGACTTTTTTTATGGAGCTGCAGGAAACTTTTTTCCCTCCCTGCAAATAAGCCTTTCAAAACCCACAAGCTGACTGTTATTCATTTGATAGTCATGCTCTTTATCATAACTAAGAGTATGCAGTACAGAACAGTATTAAAAGAATGTAGAAAAAACAATCGCACCACTTTGCTGGAGGGCATTTTTGGTGTTTGCAAATCCAGAACTAAAGAAAGAGGCTGGAACAATGCAATATTTTTTCCCTCATTTTGAATGTGACTTGTGTGTGTGCACATGAGGCAAAAATAACCGTGTCAGTGAAAGGCATCCCAAGAACAGCACTACTCTCACAAAGCCATGGCCAAAGAACTAAAGACATGCTTCATATCCTACAGAGAGCACTAGATCCAGCTGAAGGTAAAGAACTGGTATAGCTATCCAACATCAAAGTTAGGCAATCACACATTCTCTAAGTTTGATCCCTTACAAAATGCAGAAGTGTCAGATGGGACATATGTAAGACAACAGGGTCTTTCACCAGCACTCGTGATGCTGTTCAGCTGTTCATAACTGTTCCCTCCACCCTCCTCTTTAGGCTTAGCCCAGCCACAAGGCCAAACTAACACTGCAAGCAAGAGGCTACTTTATGATTATATAGTGTTTCCCACCTTTTCACAATGATTATTGCTTATGCTTGTGCTTCTACAAGAGATACTCTGTGCCAGACAGAACAAACCTCAGAGACCAAGAATTGGTCTACAAAGTTTTTAGTAAGATAAATAATAGAATTAATTAAACCATTCTTTCCTTATAAGTTATTATGAAGTCTTTGTTGCCCGTCCGATTGCATGTAAGAAAGCAGCTTCTCCTTCCCATATTGGCAACAATAACAATTCCTCCTGTGACTTCAGTATTCTTATCTTCCCTTAGGGGACAGGTGTTACAAGCAAGAAAGGTGGGAGTGTGGCCTTTAATTTCTGGTGAACTGCCTATGTCAGCCAACGTGTGAGCACAACTGGCTGTCAGTAAATCTCTCCATATGCAAGAAAGATCCTTAAGGGAGATTATCCTTGCCTGGGGACAGAAATGATATCTACAAGGTAGTAATTACTATTAGAAGCTAGTATTTGCTAATGCTATATTCAACTTAACCATTATAATCAACTGAGACTATTCTTGAGAGAACTGAAATGTAAAACACTTAATGAAGGAGAGCAAAGGAATACAATCATCGCCATGAGCAGAGCTGAGGGATTCAATAAGAACGAATAAATTATCTAAGATAATTTCTTTCCACCCAAATACTTCACCACCAGTCCATCATTTACTGAATGGAAAACCTATTGATCAAAAAGTATTTGTGAATAACTTGTATCTTTAGATGTTCACATGTGTCACTGCAAATATTTTGTCCTGAGTATCTATGCTTTACTTGTCAGAGACATTATTTTATTCATTTGCATTGATCAGCCATACAAATTATATACTATGGTTTGGGTTTCTATTAATCTGTGTATGATTTTCAGTAGTTAATCACAATCTACAATACTTCTACTGGAATAATTACGCAAATTAGAATACAGAAAAAATCTGACCACGTACCAAGTACGTAAGATTTTGAAATCTCAATTCTTTTTCAGAAATAAATTTGTTACAGTGCTTACAGAGCTATCCCGTACTTAACATACTGTTCTGTCACCACCACATTAATTATGCTACCACTTTTACCACTCCAGTTTCTCTCAGTAGTATCCATGGAGAAATATAAAGATATAAGTAGCTCCAGAAAACGTACAACATACAACAAAGACCTGAACTCCATCTATTACTATTTACTTGTGGAGGACTCAGAATAGTCAACTCTATTTTTAAATATCAGCAAATAACCAGAAATGATTTGGTAACTTACAGCTAGCAGAATGAACTGTCTTAACATTTCTTTTCTTACAAAACAATCTGAAATAAAAACATTGCCCAAAATTTTATGTTGCTGGGAAAAAAGTTTGAAAAAATGTATCTGAATTGTCTTTTTCTTTGCAAAATGCATCAAAAACAGAACACACTGTAAAGTGGGTAAAGTGAGATGAAAGTAATATCAATTGTGATTAAATAATCTCAGAGATAAAGCAACTATACTGAGAAGACACAATACAATTTTCATACTGCAATTCAGTACTTTCTGGAGCCATTTAGAAAGGTGAGAGCAATGAATTAGGATCAACACTATTTCCCTGACAGTCTGAAACATGCTGCTGTTTCAGAGCACCAGGAATTGTGGCTAACTAATATAAATAAAACTGCTAGAGAACTCTTAGAGAAAATTCAAGCATTAATAACAGATCAGAGAAGTACTGCATGATAAAAAGTATAACTGCCAGCAAAGGAATGGCAAAAAGGAGTGCTCAGACAAACCTGTACATCATGAAGAGAAAACAACGACAGATACTGAAGGTGAAATGCAGCTTGGGTCACAAAGATATCACTGGACATCATGTGTTAAGGGAAGAAACAGAACTCCTATTAAAACCTGTTTTTGTGGCACAGTGTTATTATGTCTATTATTTGACTTTATTAAAATGATCATATTTATTTTTTTAATGAGAAATACGCATTCTCTTTTTATTGCAATGCAGTTAACAGGAGCCGAATTTCAGCATATTATAGAACAAGCAGTGAGACCAGCTGTCTATAACTTTTTATACATGCAGTTTACCCATGCAGTTAACATGCATTTTATTTTATCTCTCACCTTTGATACTAATCAGTCATGACTGCAGGTCAAATCCTTTTGCATCGGAAACAATCACAATAACCAATCCAGAAGTAAACCAGTCTATAATGAAATTCACTGCCTAAGGCTAAACACAGAGCTAACATGTGTTTAACAAATCAAAGCTTGTATTTATCACTTGTCACTGTTTGTGTCTTTGTCTATTGGAGGGGAAAAAAAACAATTAAGAAGCTGAACAGCAAAGAAAAACTTAAGAACAGCATAATTTATTTTCAGATTTGTTGGTCTTCGAAAGAATGTAGCCTGCAAATCATGCCATCACAGAGTAGCAAAGGGTTTAACAAAGCATCTGCGAGTGAACCACAAAAGTCATCAGTGCAAATCACAGCTGAAAACTTTACATAAAAAAGAGAGAAGTTCAACAGACATCATTTATGTTTTGGAGTCAGATTTTCTGAATCTACACTGGAACTACATATTGAAGGACTGAAATACTGCAACAGAGGTACTGTGGATCTCACCTCAATGGCACATAATTGGCATCTGACTAGTACAGATTCAGAAAAATGAATATTGAGCTCTCCAAGGGATGGGGGCAAGTCCCCCCTGAAGCCTCTTGCAGGGTTCCACCACATACAATCCAGTGCACAGTAATAGCTTTATTTGCATCAAGAAAATCCATCTGCATAAACAAACAGCCTCACAACTCTGGTAGGGTGTTCATCATTTCTTATAATGACAGAAACAATAATAATTTCTTGAGGTATAATTTTATTTTCAGCTTATTTTCTCAAGAGACATCCTAAAAAAGTTTTTTTTCCCTTCATATGAATTTTATTTATATGTTTTCTTGCAGACAAAAATGAATGATTTGCAAATGTGATTTCTGCTTACTATGCTCAAAGCCCAGTATAGATCCCACAGCTGAAGATGTCAGTCAACTGGTGGTACTTGATCTTTAAAGGGAAAAAGGAAAATAAGCTACTTTTTCTCCTGCACATGCCCAGTCAGACTTTGGTTCAAAAGAAGCAGACACTGCTGTGGGAGGATCCTTTCCACAGAAATTCATTACACAACATACTTCATTAGCTACTCTTATGACCTAGGTCTCAACTCAGCTACAGTGCAGTACATAGTAGGAGAATGCTGTGGAGATCTCATAGCCCTTGTACATAGCTACAGTAAGTTCAGTGCCATCAGATCATACTCTGTAATGCTACTCTGGCTTCTTCAGTGTTTCCTGTAATGTTTGGACTGTCCCATGATCTTGGTATTCTTTTTCTAAAAGAATGACCAACACAAACCTGACTGACTCCTAAAAAACAAACCAAAAAAACAAAACTCAAACTTTAAAAAGTCCTACCCCCAAAACCTCTGAATCCTAGATAAACAGGGAATTTTTCATGTCAGTTTTATTAAAACCAAGAGACCTAATTTCATTCACTGTTATGACTTTACTAGCTACAGTCAAGTTTTTCATGATCTACATTCCTTCAGTGTAAAATTAGTCTCAGTGGGGGGCTTAAAACTGATAAAACAAAACTCCTGATTATATGACCAAAAATAATTCTAAATAGATTATAAATTCTTTCATTTAAAATCCCGAATGATTGGATTCTGAAATTAATGGCATCCATGTGTCAGTATCATCCTATCTGCCAGTGTCAACTAATGGAAAGCCTAGGCACACGTCACACAATGCTATGGAACAGCAGTTTTGGTTTTCATTTAGATAGGAAGGTTAGCTATAAGGAAATCAAATAGAAAGCTGAGTTGCACAAACACCTGAATGCCTTGGGGTGGTCTCTCACTTGTGGAAAGTGGCTTCCTTGGTTCAAGACATCTGTGTCTTGATACCCTATCTTGTGTGACACACGTCCTGATTTTTACCATAATACCTATTACAGTCATGGTAAGATACTGGCTTTCTGTGAGTCAACGCATAAAAAGTGATCCCACTACCAAATTACTAATGACTAATGACTACTGCTTTGCCATTGCTGTCATCTTTTTTTAAAACAATGCACAAACAGGAATGAGATTAGTTAAAATTACAGTAAGACATAAAATTACCATGTAGAGTAGGACATATTCCCAGTATTTAAGAACACCTGATGTACAAATGACAGACATCAAATCAAGGCGGAACTCTAGGGCTGAGACTGAGGCAGCTTAAAGAGTATTTTCAAAGAAAATTCTACTTTGGATCAAAGACCATTCACCTAAGTGTATTTGTAACTAATTTTGAGCACTGTACAGCCATAGTCACCAAAGAATGACAATGCACATGTATCTATGATTGGTATAGTTCGCCTACTAAGATTATTTTGCCATAAAGACAAAATAATGAATACCTGAATCAATGTTTATATGTTATGAATATTGTCATATAGTTTCCAGTAGGTACAACATTTAAAGTATGCAAATATACCGTCATCAGCTGTGTACATCTTTTTTTCTCAGTACAAATGTATTCTAAAGGCTTTCCAAGGAAATAAATTTTCATTTGCCTTTTGAAATATCTCCTTAGACTTACATTCAGATTTTAACATTACTACCCTTTAAAAGACAATATCTGAAATCAATGTACTAGCAATGTTAAGCAAGATATTTGCAAAATGCTTAAATATCTTTTTAATTGGCTTCTTGACATTTAAGATCTCAAACACATTGATTCAGGAGAGCATTTGCCCAACTATCTTAAGATTACATTTGAATTCTATGAAATTTACTATGCTGATAAAGCAATTTTCCTGAGACAATTGCATCAGTATCTCTTATAAATGCAATTAGCTATAGCAACTGCTCACTCTAAGATTTTCTTACGCTTTTAAAATGTCTTACAAAGCATGAGGTAGGACAGCACGGTTGGGAAGAAGACTGCTGTGGTCAATCACAGCATGGACTTTAGTCTTAATTAGCAATAGCTAGCACAATTAAATCAACAGCTGTTTTCTAGCTGGAATAGAATCACAGAATCATAAAGGTTGGATAAGACCTCTAAGATCATCTAGTCCAACCATCAAACAATAGCTAGGAGTATCATAGCTGAGGCTAAATTATTTCTCAGTTTAAAACAACTACCCAACTTAAACTGTTAGGACTGGTGTCCTACCTGCAAGTAGAACTACTATGGAAGGTCTCATGACTTGTTTGAGACCAAGACCTTAAGTTTATCTTTTCATTACACTTAATTGTACCTCTCCCTTGCACTGCTGTTTTCACAAGCTAAGTTTTGGCCTATAAATTGCTCAAAAATGCCACAGAAGGTCATCTTCATTTTAAACAACCCTGAGGTGACAAGACTCTTTGTGCCCTTATCCTTTGGACTCTGTCGAGGAGAATTCCTGTGCTTTCAGAAAAGAATTTGCACAATCAAGTAATCAACTTGCTTTGGGAATCTGATCGTGCCCAATAAATGACGGTTGCATTTTCTCACTGGTGGCTCTGTCTGCCATCAGAATAAACCAAGGTTTGTGTTTATACATAAACAGAAAAACATGCATTCTCAATTTAGACAAACAATTTTAAAGTAAGGAAAGCAACAGAGGACTTTCAAAGAAAAAATAAGACACAACACCTTTGGCTATTACACAGATCCCTTCTGTCTCCTCAGAATTTGTCTTTTAATCTTCACAGAGACAATACACAGAAAAAGAATTCAGATAAATGAGACAGAATAGGGGGTATTTTCTGAAAATGTTTTGCGGAAGAAGTTTCAGCAAGCCTGTGGTTCTGAAAGAATGAAAGCTGATCACTTCTTTAAAACCGAAATTAAGCTTGAACAACTAATGAACTCATTTTAAATTTCCTGTTTAGAGTGGTATATCTGTAACCATCACCTGTGAGGTAAAAAGCTACAGAGTAGCTTTTTGGGAATAATGTCTCCATTGCCCACTATGCCCCTTACTGAACAGTGTACAGTACTGCCTAAACTGGGCAATAGCCTTCATCCCCGTCAAGCACTAATGCATTTTGTTGTAAAGTTGCCCTACAACAGTGCAAGAAATGATGATTACCTTCACATGTTTCTTCCAACCCAGCACAGCTATATTCACCAAACTGCATTTTATGATTACTTTACCAGAAGAGAGGGGGGAAAAAAAAAGAGCAACATGAAAAAAAACAAACACCAACACTGCAAGGCAAACATTCAAAATGGGTCACTGACAAGTAGAAGTCCAGCTTGAAAAAGGCTGGGTCCTAATTTCCATTAGTTTTCAGAATATGAAAGATAAAATCAAAGGGCATATTGCATATTCTGATTTTTACAACTACAGTGCAAGTTTCAATACCTCAACTTCAAAATAGGGCTAGAGACACTGCAGACTGCATAATTCAGAACATCTCAGAACCCTGGCAAATTCCTCTGCTTCTCAGAGTTTCAGCACTGCAGCCAACAGTGTGTAGTGCAAGGCACAAATTAAACATCATCAGGAAATATGTCCTTTTCTCCCACATGAGAAAGTCCCATGGAAAGAGACTCTAATGTTCTCACATGTTTAAAATGTCTGCATTAACATTAAGCATTATGTCATCCTCTGGTCAGTGTAGAGATACTAATGGCTTTTTACAAACCTATTTCCTATTCATTTAGGACAATCTCAGTCATATGTACTTTTGAGCCAAAGTTACATTGGTGAGCTCTCCATGAATCACTTCTTTCTTATTAATCATTTCAAATATTCTCACTACTTATTTCTTCTAAGAGAATACCACACCTTGGCCTCTCGAGATTATTTCTCTCTGCAATATTTTGGTTCTTTCACTACCACCTTTTTGTGACTAGAATGACTCACTTTTGGCTTAATTATTAGTGTTGACTGGACCCTCCTCTCCATCCTAAAAACAATTACAGGCAGAGTGTGTTGTTGGAATCCTTGGCTTTGTTGCTAGCCCTTCCCCACCACTCTTCCCCACCTTCCTGACCCTTCCCATGACCCCACCCTTGGCAGAGCCAAGAGGAAATCCTGGGCAGCACTGAGCCAGCTCCTGGAGCCCTGTGCCACCACAGAACACGCATGCATTTAACTTGCACTGCATACAGGTTGGCCACAGTGATCAGTTTTTCTGTGATCCAGCAGAAATCCTCTTGAAGTGAAAAAAAACTTCTATTCCTGCATTGATTAGAAGGTACAATCTCTGTCAAGATGTCAACGGTTTACGGGCGTTCGGCCCGGTTCCGTGACGAAGGGGACAGGGGATCCACGGGTCCACACCCCGTGAAAAGGGAAAAGGGAAAAAGGGTAAGGAGATGGCCCTGAGAGCAAAGAACAGCGGCAACAATCTGAGGAGAAACAAACTAATTTACTAAATAAAATATCGGAATGCAAAACAACACACTATAATACAATATAATTACAATTTAAGCTGATAAATCCAATACAGAGAGAGAGAATGTCCCAAAATCAAGGTAGGCCTTACTCTACTACCGACGATAAGATGGCTGGAGAGCAAGGTGCTGCCAAGATGAGAGACGGGCGGAAAAAGGGGCGAGGTCTCGTGATCTGCAAGTTTTTATACTGTGAGCTTTTATCTTTTCCCTCCGGCTGGAAAATGGTAACAAAGGAGCAAAGTACCATGGGGAATGTAGTAGTCCTTCTCTTCTGAGAACTAGGTACATCCACTACATGATGTTATGATGTGGAATACCAATAACCGAAAATCACAAAACCATGACACAAGATATTTGTGGAAATCTGCTGGTCTATTTTTCCTTTCTACTCACCAGAGTGAGTAGCCTACGATATCAGAAAGCTGGACAAGATGTGAAGGACTAGTATACTTGATAAATACACTGACAAATACAGAAATGTGTAAACTCATGTCAACCATTTTCCCTCTTTTGAGGGAGACCCTCACCCTAGGCCTCAAGAAAAATGAGTTGCACTTTGCATTTAATCTTACATATAAAGACTGCCTCCTTTAGCAAAGATCAACACTGCTTCAAAACTTTGCAAGAGACCACATTCCTTTTTCTGTTTGTCTGTGTGTTCCAGGCTCACGGAACTACCACCACGATGACAGAAGAATTCAAGATGAATCTGTAGCATAGCAGAGTGATGTTTCATTATGAAAAATCAGTCTCCGCATTATTTGGACAACCCAGTTGTCATCTTTTTGCTTTGTGAAATACAACCTTTGCAGTATAGTCCCACATTATAAAACACATGTATTGTATGCACGTGATCTTATTCCAAAAGTAATGTTTGATACTTGCTATTTCACTGGGTTTTCACAATAGATCTAAAAATATTTTGTGCTTAAAAATATACCTAATACAATAAGATTGAATACAGATTGCACAGGGTATGAAAGCATCTGAATATCTGAATGCAAGCTGTGCTTTTAAGAAGTTGTTATTATTCAGCAGGTTTACTTCTTTAATAGTCATTCATGGAAGCACGAGATTTTTATATGATCATCTAAGTATCTTCACGCTTTACTGAGAAATTCCTTACATGCTTACTCTTTTACACATATATGTTTCTTAAATAGTTCAGATTAATGTTGCATTTATCTCTTTTTCAATTTGTATTCTTCTATCACTTCACATTCTCTGAAGTCTTTCTGAATTACTAGGCAATGGCTCAGAATCAGATGTTTGTAAGGTTGTAATTCTGCCAATTTTACTCTCCATAATTGTTTAATTTCAGATACAATGCAACTGATGTCAAGGAGACTAGTTGCAGGGTAACATGCAATATCCATTGGCAGTAAGTTTGACAGATTTGCGCCTTGACTGCTTCCCTCAAGAGGGTTTGCTGCAATGAAGAGATTTTTGTTTGACAGGTTTATTGTTCAAGATGTAATAATTTAAGATACTAATGCACTTATCCTCTGCAGTCCCACACTATGGATTCAAAATCCATATGGACTGAAATTCATCAGGAAAGTATAATGGATTTCTCAACATGCTGTGTTTACATACCACTTCGTTCTTAGCATGGAAAACACATTATGCCTGTGCAGAAGACTAAAACCATTGACTTTATGCTACTTCATATAACAGAAGGATCTCTGGATATGTACCTGTCTTAAATGTACTTTGTAAATTGTTTAACTGAACTCTATAAAGTTTAAAGACATCCAGTGCAGGATTAGGGCCCAAATACTCAGATAAACATTTGTAGTCTGACAAGATGAAAAGTGTCCCATCAGATATATAAATAGAAATGTTTATATGCAACAGAAAGTTATGAACAATCCATTCTCAATTATAAGTCAGGAACTCACGTATTATCATTTTATTTTGGCGCTAGTCACAGGTATCCCATTATCAGTTTGCTTAATCTTAAGTTGTGGAAGGTATTCTGTGATACAGTATTAATATTCATATTCAGGAACTTGCAAACACTACATGATTACAACGTCAGAGAAAAGTATTTTGATAGGTACTGATTTCCTGGAATAAATGATAAATCAGTTAAAGCTCAACAAATGTCATAATGCTTTATTTTGAGTTCTTAAACTACTACTGACCATGGCAAAAATACCATCTAGGCAAATAAAATAGAAACCTGATTGCATAGATTTTAGAATTATTGCAGATGTTCCCATGATCCTGACAGAATCATGGTGAGTGTAAACAAACACGTTGTCTTTCATTCTGCCAAACATGAGAGATTTCATCACTGTCTTCCACTTGTGAGACTGGAAGGCAAAGAAAAGCTAAAGCTCTTGAAAGGTATTTCAGGATTATTATGTTTTTAATAGAAACTGTTTCAAAAAAATCTCTATACTTCTCTGTAATTCAGGTACTTGAGAGATTTTTAAAAATTCCAGTTTGGAAATATGTAGAAGAAAGTTAGTTCCTTTATATTTCCTGCCTTCCAATGGATTGTTAAAAGACCTCATGAATATATAAAGAAAGTTACATGCTGACAACGTGCAGCTTACAAATAGCAAACGAACGATCATTGTTACTTTGTACTCCTTACCTCCTTTTTTAGGGGGTCTCAAGGGACTTGACTGATGGTCTGCGATTGACTGAGATTGGCTAATTAATTGTGAATCACTCATTTTGAATGTATTTTTTACAGTAAAGGGAGAAGCAGCTATCTCATCCAAATCCTTCTGGAATAAAGAAAGCTGTTTTAGGCATTCAAGAAACACACTTATTCACTCTGCTATGATAACTTATAGTTGTGATCTCAGAGACAGCAACTTTGTATTTTTCACGACTCTTTGAGAAATGACTAATGCGAGATTAAAGTTACACAAGATTCTTGTGGCTTTCAGCACCACTGACTTAGCATCCATGTCACAAACGTTTGTTTACTTCTTCCATGTAACTTATTTATCCCCTTTCCTCATGCAGTTAAATCATAGCATGCACTGTATGCTGATTTCCTCTCATAGTTAATTTGTATCTTTAGAAAAAAGCTATAGGAAGGTATTAATCTGCTTAACATTTCTAAGTACATCATCCAAGGGATTTTGTTTTTTTAATCTTACATATGCTCAGCAGAGTTACTGGCAAAAACTGTACATTTTCTCCATTTCATCCTTTCAACATCAAATGGTAAGCAGCAAAAATTGGATCAGACTTCAAAGACTATGCTGTGCTCCAAGTCACAGAGCGACTCCTCCATTTCACATATTGAATTCGAGCAGGATATCAAAGTGCTACCAAAGAACCTCAGGTCCTTACTAAAAAAGAGGCTCTAACATCTGTAGAAAGTGAAGTGCACAGACAAATCACCTCAGGGAGCAGCTAGCATTTATTCTCAGCAGCAAATTTCCAGCCTTTTGATTCTCTTATTCGCTGTACCTCCCTGTCTTTCTACAGAACTAAAGTTCTTAGCAAGCAGGCTTTTGTCTCAAAGACTTCAAAACATCACTAACGGTTTCATGTTCGGATGGCTATGCCAAGCAGCCATGAACACACTGCAGAACTGTGGACTCAGGAATTTGAAGTTACAATGCAATGTTATTTTAGAATACAAACTTAGTAGTACCTTTTTTGTTTGTTTGTTGAGAAAATCAGACACCATAGGAGAGGACTGGTTACTTGTTTGCTGCCTAAAAGCAAAGAAAAATAAAATAGGTAGTTTAAATACTGTAATTTCTTCATTCTCATAAAAGGCTTACTGGCATACACACATTTTTGATGCTCTTCCTCTTTCCCCCTCCCCCAATCACTAAATATGCACATATGATCAATTCAGAGAAAACACAGACCAGTTCCATTTCCTTTTATATGGAAGTGCATGTTACTAAACACGGTAACTGGCTACAAGCGATGAATGTATCATTAAAAATTGTGGATATGTGCATATGTGTAAAGTGAGTTTATGAGAATTCTATGAGATTGAAGTAATTTGTTAAAATTAATTTTACAAGATTTAACATGAAACATTTTTTTCTCCAGGGGCTGAGAAAAACTGTTTTCACAAAAAATTCAAGCTTGGGCACTCAGGAAATTTGACAGAAGAGGAAGAGGTGATACACATGGCTTTGTGCTCCCCTAAAGCTGTTTTGATTAAGTAAGAGTTCTAACATTAACTTTGTCTGTACCTTTTATTATTTTACCATACAAATATTAAAGGTCAACTTCTGCTCTCATTAAAGCTAATTGAAGTATCATAAAATCCTTCTGTAGGCTCTGATCCTTTTTGGCAGGCCTTTGAAGTCAATGGATCTTTTCAATACTAAATTCCTCCCAGAAAAAACTTTGCTCCAGAATCTTTCGTCATGCAAAATCAAAAAAAGATTCTGCCAATTTCATTCAACAGATAAAGAAACTGAGGTTCGCAAAGATTATTTGATAAGCTCATGGTCCTATAACTGGGATTAAAACCAAGATTTTCTATTTGTCAAAACTCGCCTCAGCCATTGCATCATTAATCACCACCCCTGTCACAATCTTTCTGAAAATACAATTAACTGCAGTTGTATTTCAATGGAAACACTTGAAATGTAAGCTTCAGCCAGAGATTTCAGTTTATGACAAACATCACAATTTTTTTTTCAGGGATGGCAAAAGGCTTTTTAAGGCAGTAAGCTTTTTCAGTTTAACTTCCATTTATTACTACTGAATACCTTTTCACTCTTCCAGTCACAGTGGGAAGGGGAAATATAAAGGAAAAAAATTGCTTAACTGAGTAAAAAAACCTACAATTTATGTTTCCTCAAATTTCATTTTTGTCATTTCTTATACACTGAATATAAAAGACTCATATAAAAATAGAACAACACATTGAACACTAAAAAACTGTCTGGACACATGTGCATTTTACCTTTTAAAATGTAGCTTCTAAAAATACTTCAAACTGAAATGACATTACTGAAGGACTTGAAACATTCTAGATTATTACCTATTGGATTTCAAAACTGTATATATCACCACATATATGTATTAGATTATATATTTATTCTAGGACATCCACAGAGCTTGCTGAAACATTTGAAGCCTTATACTGCAATAGGGTTTAGGATCTTAGATTAATTTTGTCTGAATGTGTTATGAAAGCTCAAGAGGCTGCTTGAATTGTTTCAGACTTGATCACAACAATAAAGACAACATCATGGTAGACAATAAGCTATTTTGATGAGTAGAAAAAATATGAAGCATTCATGGACGTGGTAAACATCAATTTTTTCTGGAATGTTGAAATTTTGTGAGTGAAGTTTGGATTTGCTTGTTAGGTTTGAGGAATTTTTTTTCAATTATTCACTGATGTTACGAAAGTAAAGGAAAATATTCTGACTAAGCTGTAATTTATATTTAATATTGTTTTCCTAAAGAAGATGGAGGGACCCATATTAAAAACACACTGTAATTTGTACTGAGACACTTCTCACACCAAAAAGTATAAAAAATGTTGAGGACTATATTTGACCCTGCATTTGAACATGTACTGTATTGTCTGTAAAGTTCTTTTTTGCTGTTTCTCTTATATATATATTACTTAGACAACTGCTTAGGATTATTGCCAATTTCCCCCAGAATTACTCAAGCATTTGAGATGATTCTTCCCCATCTCCCCATACTGCAGAAAATAAACTCAATATAAGCTAGAAATAATGAATAAACCTCAAATGTTGCTATAATGGATGTCAAAATAAAAATCTGCTCTTGAATCAGTATATTGTAAATGGACAAAAACACAAAAAGGAATGAATTGTGATCTAAATTTAATATTCAGGTTTTGGGGTGATTTGGATCTGGATCTAAATCTGCAGCTTGGACTAATCTCTATGTTCTATAAATAATCTAGAATTTAGCATGGTTTTGCCAGCATTACTGCCTTGCCAGGACTGTAGCATTATCCAAAGGTTTAAAGCATGAAGGTAAAGTTCAGCAATTTGCCTTCTGTACACCTTAAGCTAACAAAAATCAGCCTCTGGAATTCCGAAGCCTTCGAACCTTGATTTTCTATCAGGGTCCCAATGAAACCATGTTTTTCACTAGAACAACCAAAAAAGGGGCTCCATATGGCACAACATTTTCCAACAAAATGTGATATTGTTGAGTAAGGTTTGCATTTGATGATTACTAGCTTCTACTCAAAACGAAGCAAAACAAAAAACAACCAACCAAAAAGCCACATGATGTGTAATTTTGCATTTCCGCATGATACATTCTACAAGAAAAACTTTGGGGATGCTCAGGAATGCATCAATAATGTACAGTAGTAAGAACAGTCAGTAGTTTTCTGTGTTGTATTATACGATACTCACTTTCTTTACCTATGGACAAACTGCTACAGCATGTAAGGTTAAATTATGTCCACTGACAAACTTCTAAGGAGAAGATAGGGCAAAAGTCTTTAAGTTTTGAGAACTTTTAATGGTATGTTAAAATAACTGAACTGAAATAAAATATGAGTTCTTTCTCCAAAACATATTAAAGGTGATCAGATTATTGTCGCCATAAACACAATGGCAAATAGGAAACTACATACAAGAAGAACGCATTTGTTTTCACTTTGTAGAAGCTAATGCAGAGATATGGGTGTTGTTTCCAGAAATTAATTCAAATTAAGAGAAATTGCCAATTTTCTAAAATATTTTACTGTCAGTCAGGTATTTATTATCATAAGCCATGAACAGGTCAGGGCAAGCCCAGAGCCTCAGCTGGCAGGGGACTGTCTCCAGCAAAATAAAACAAAAACACCAACAAATCAATCAGAGAAACAGCAACAACATAACATTACCACCAAGGCTTCCCTAAGGCTGCCATTCTGGCCATGGCAGAGGAATAGACAATTTTCCTTAACCCTAAATGGTGTAAAGTGGAGTCTTCATAAATACAGAGTCATGACACTGCCATTCAGAGGAACCTCATCAGGCTAAAGAATTAGGCAGAGAGGAACCTCATGAAATTCAGTGAGAGGAAATTCTCTGTCCTACATCAGGGCAACAATAATTTAATGCATCAGTACACTCTGGGGGCCAAGCAGCTAGACTGGAAGTCACAGAGCTCTACTGAAAGACAGACATCATTTCAGGTGTCAAGCTGGCAGAGAACACTTCTGAAAACATGACATCAGCCGTAGAAGTTGAGAATCTTGAGATCAGACTCTGAGATCTTCTGAAAATCTGTCTGATATTGTATGTCTAAACAAATGCAACATAAATGCAGCTCAGCATCACCTAGTTCATATGAGTCTTTCAGTGTTGGCAGCTAACATCTGAAAATGTGGCATCTGAGGGTGGTATCGAGGTGCAGGATATTTTCAGGTATCTTTGATGAAACTATTTTCACTGTGGTTTCCAAAAATTTTTAGTTTCCACATTTGCAAGACAGCAGTGTTTGGGTCAGACAGATGAGATCCAGACAGCACATTTACCTGGCAAGTACACAAGAAATCCAGCTTCCTGTGCCTGGTTTTAGTCAGGCAATACTGAAATTTGCTGCTGAATATTCATCTGAACTATCATGCCCATGTAGTTTTGTTCACTTTATTATCCTACCTTGATTGTCTAAGTCTCATCTGAATGTAAAGAGTTTTACTAAAATGAAAACTTTAAGAGGACACACATGCTGACCAGTCAAAGCTTGAATATGATACCAACTAGCTAAGCAGAGAAAATAGGAAAGAGAAAAATCACAATGATTTTGAGGCAGGAGTGAAAGACTACTACTGATGTCAGTTATCTTCTAACATGCGTCCTTAACACACAAAAATTCCACAAGAAAAGAACGGAGCAAGGGATACTCACTGATATGAGCTACAGTTACAATTACAGATATACAACTATGTGGAAACAATGCTTTCTGCTGTACTACAAAGTACATGCAATGTTAAATTAACAAATGGCTGCATTTCATCAGCATTTTACAACATTTATTAGCTTATGTCCTGCATTCACAGACTGAAGAGTGTGAACTAAACGCAGAGACTCAATTTCCTTGAAGGAATTTAATTTTTTTTAAAGTGTCATTTTCCTCTGAGCACTTTCAAAATCGTAACTTACTAAAATCAAGTGTTTTCTATACATTATAGTACTGGAACTTTTTTTTTTCTTAATAGATCTTTGAAAAAGTAACAAGTTGCTATATATCCTGTGCATACAACAGAAAAGATATGTATGTGATTTTCCTTTCTGACCCTGAACACTTTTCAGCTCATTTTTCATTTTCCAAAACTACTAACTAGAAAATAAAAGAAATGAAAAAAAAATTAAAAGAAATTGAAGGAAATGAAATGAAAAGAATATTTTATTATTCGACATATCAGTTCAACTGTATGTGAAGCCACAGCAAGGCTGCCTTCTCTAGAGATAGGTTACAAGCTACTGTGTTAAACACCTGCACTATTATTCACCAGCCTTCCTGTTTCCTACAAGTTTCCTGTATGACTGAGCAGCCATGTGCTTAAAACACAACATCCCCTAAAAGCTACATGTAGAAGGTAGCCTTGATTTATGGGAAGGAAGTTATCAGATTTAGTCCTAAGATTTTGAACATCACCTGTGAAACCCTCAACATTTTCAAGTCTCACTGAAATCACTGGAACCTGAGGCCACTGCAGGGAAATGTATAGGATTAGGCAAATACGCTGGAAAATTTGTTGGGTTTTAAACTGAGAACTGCCAGCAGTAGTGGCAGTTTAGCAGCTCCAGGCAAAAGAAGGTATGAATTTTATTACCTGTCTGATTGTGTACAGCAATCAGGAGTGCGTGCATGAACTGAATGGTGAATGTATTTTACATGGGCACCTTCAAGCTAAATATTTAAAGGCATTTAGACACTGAATTCAATATAAGTTCATTGTCCAAATACCTTTAAAAGTCTGTATCTTTGTGCTCCATAAAGCCCAAATTCACCTCAACAGCTACTGATCCATAAATTGTTAATGAGCCTCAAGGGATGTACAGTTAAGAAAACTGTATCTAATCCAGAAAGATACGTTTGTTTGGAAAGCAATGAGGAATTCCAGAAACAGACTAATATAGAAAGGGAAGAAAATCATTCCTGGCTACCTATACACAAAACAGATCAAGTAAAAGTTTAAAGAGGCCGTGTGCCTCCAAACAAGGTCAAGTGAAAGTTCCAAAACACTAACAAGATAAAATACGTATTTACATTGTATATAATTGTAATTTGGGATGCCAGACAGAACTGACAGCAGACAGGTTATTAGTTCTGTCTTTATGTCATCAGTGAAGACTGGAGAGCAAATAGCCAGTGGTAGTTCTAAAGAGATTACCAGATACTTCCCCTCTTAAATACCTAACAGATAGAGGCTACTGCATGCACACGAAGGGAAAGCAGAATCACAAAACTCACTGTCCCTGTAAGCTGTGAAGTGATCCAAAGACAGAGATAGGACAGCAAATTGTACTGTGTTCGTTCTTTCCCCTGAATAACATTACCAAAATACCTGTACATACATAGTTTTTGTCCTTCTCCACTGGCCTGAACCTTATTTATTTATTTATTCTGAAATCAGACTACTGCAAGGGAGACACTCTGGAACATGAAAGGATGCAGCAGATTACACCTGAACAAAATCATCTAAAGCACCAAAGCATTTAGCAGATCTTATTCAATATAAATAAACCAAAGTTCACATGGAAATTAATGTAACTCAACGTTCTGAAAATACACAGAGAAAGTTGAAATACTTTCTCAGAGGAAGACTTAGAGGTAATTAAAAAAAATAACAACAACAACAAAAACAACAAACAAAGAAACTTTCTCAATGGAATAATAGCATCTAGTTACATTCAAGCAAGTCACTGATTTCCTCAGAGAACTCATACGAGGTGTAACAGGACCTGCATTTGTATGCTGTATAGAAAGTCTATAAACTAACAGAAATAAGAATTGGGATAGGAACTGAGATTTCCTGATGCCTATCCTACAGCAGGAGAGATCTCATAGCAATTAGTCACTGAAATCTGCTAATCAAAGGGATTCCTCCAGCCAACGCCTCTCCTACAACACAGTCGGAGAGAGAGACATAATAGCTAAAGATGGAGCAATTCCCTCTTCCATTCAAGAAAGAGCAGGGCGATATTTGACTGTATTGACTCCACAGGTAAGGAAGATCAAAATATTCTTCCTCTCCAAAGAGTGGGGGCACTGCTTTTAAGGTTTACAGTATGCCTAGGCTGACAGTGACTTGGTCATCTGCTTCTTGCAAGTCTTTTCCCCTATTGCAGGTCTGCATGGAGGTTTACAGATGTGAAAGGGTACGTTTCTGCTCTCGAAAATCATGCACTGCAGCCAGTTCTGAAATGCTGAGCACATGTAATTCTGTCTGTGGTAAGGGGTATTCTGGGTACTTCTGAGAAGACTACAGAAACAGGATATCAACCCAGGGCAAACAGTAATTTAGATAAATCTTACTTCTTTACCTCAGACTATGCTGGTGGGGGGACTGCTTAACCTACAGGTGTTCATCTTCAGAAAATGGCAGGCTCCCTAAGCACCAGCTGAATCATGATGACATGCCTGCTCCTTTCAGATTTTATTGTGGGGAAAATGACTTCTGTAGATAACAGACAGCAAAGGATTCAACTCACCAGTGCTCTTCACAGTCAACATCAGAATTAGAGCAACTGCTCATATGCTGAGAATCTGCTACGCAGCCAGTGCTCTTCTTCAGTCTTGGGTAGTTTTTACGAACAATATATCCCCTGAAAGCTAAAAACATAGTTATGAATCAGAGAAAAACTCTGCAGAACCTGAAACACAGACTGGCACTTGTCTCTGCAGTCCAGAGCGGAATGCTCTACTACTGGAGTGTCTAAAATCTGGGTTAATATCACATGGGACATAGGATATGGGATGCGGGATACAGAGCAACCTCATGTAGGATCAAAATAATTATACAGGTAACACAGGGAAAGCAGGAGGTAGATAAACAAAGAATATAATAAAGAATAAATAGAGAATATTGTAATAAATAAATTGGGAACAAAGAAGTTGACCAAAAGATCATCTCATGCCTGTTATTTTGTGAAAACACAACAGAAGTATTACCTACATAAAAGAGGAAAAACTGTAGAATTTGGAATCTCTCATTATTACAAAATTATGGAATAATTTTTGTATTAATTTTTTCTTCCGTTTAATGACTCTTATAAATTTAGCTCAGCATTCGGGCTTTTTTTTGCATACGGAAAAGATGGAGGAAAAAAATAAAACTACCCTGATCTCAGCTACTCTTTCCATAGGAAGGACTATAATCGATCCCTTCTTTTCTATTTTAATTCCTGTAAGTGCTAATGGCCTTCATTCCAGCCACCACAAAAATGTGTATTTTTGCACTTATTTGTGCAATATACAAAAATAAAACCATCCTAGCCATTCAAACTGTGGTATGCATTGCACCATGACAATCTAACATTTTCAATGCTACTGATGTTTCCAGTGTAAGAAGCAGCAAAAATTGCCTTTTAATGAGAGATTACTAAAATAAATAACCATTCCCTTTACAGAAGGCATGACAGAAGCTGGACCTGCTGAGGTGTTGTACTGAATACAGAGCTCAGGTACCGTGAGGCTGAGCAACTTTCCACCCTTAATAATGAGACTGGAAAAGTCTGCCTATCTGGCAGAGATGAGGCGAGCACTCTCTTGCCCCATGTGATCAGGCTTCCAATCCTTAACTATCCCCCACTGACCAGACAAGGAACCTACTCTGATATTGGCAGCAAAGACAGCTGGCTGGCAGCCACTTCTCTGCAGCTGAAACGCACTGAGCAGCAGTCAGTCTATGGACTACTGTACAGATAAAGAAGCGCTGAAATAAATGAACTAGTAAGATAAGCTTCAGTTTTCTCCCTAGTAATTTCTCAACCTTCAGCAGTTTCTTTGCATGTGTGTGCGCGTATGTGTGTGTATAAAACCACTCCCATACCTCTACGATTTTTTTTCTGCCAGATACTTATTAATGACAGTATAACCCTTTTTTGTCTTTCCCTCATTCACTATACACAATCTGCTTTATTTCATTTTGTAAACTTTATTTTTACTCTGAATTCTGTTTTCATAAATATTTTCAGGATCAACTCCTCTTCAGCTGAATCCTTCCTTAAGCCAGCTTCTAACATTCTTTTAGAGTACCTTGAATCTTACAGGTAAATGGCTGTGTTTTTCTTACTTTCCCACTGACTCATGGGACAACTGAAGTAGAAGAGTAAACAAACATTTTTCTGTCTCAAAAGCTTCATCAAGTATTAGTAGAACTGCATCTTTTCAGCATTTATTAACTGGATCTATAATGTTTCAAAGGAAATGCATATGCAGAGAATTCTACTGGGGGAGCCGGAGAGGTTGGGAAGCTGTTCCATCATGGCAATTTGCATTACTGACTGGTGCTGGTTTTGACACTAAGTACTTGGCTCAAAGAGTGTGAAATTAGCAGACTCATGTTGCTAGTGCTCCATGAACAATCACTGCATCATTGAAGAAGAATGATTACCAGCTGTCACCTCATTTTCACCTTATGCATTCTATATTCCAAACTTTACAGCAACAGTATCTTTAACCCAGACATCTGCATAACCAAGGATGACAGGATCTGACCTCAAAGCAACCTAGGAACATAGGAATTTTTGCACTTTTATTACACTTATTAGTTAGCTTATTAGTGTTAAGCATTTTCTGTGCCACCACTGAGGACAGGACTTTTTACTTTTTATACAAATTCTCACTCAAAGTAATCTCTCTGCCAGCTCCAGCAGGTAGCAAACCAAGAACATACTTACCTCAGACTGAAGTTTGGAGTACTGCAGTTAAAAAACTTCATTTTAAGGTCTAAGTACTAAAGCATATACATTACATGCAAAGTCACACAATTCCAAATAGCAAAAGTCCAGGCATTTTCCCTCTGATTCCCATTGGAAATATATAGTTACAGACTGAGTTGGGAAGCACAGTGTAGAAAGATCAAAGCTAAATAATCATAGGTCTGTACAAGAAGTATGAAGAAAGGAGATGAAGTACTATTTTAAAACAGCAGAGGGATTCATTCTCAGTTGTAAGAAATCATGTTAAAAAGACATTTTCTATAAAGACATTTTTAAGCTATAATATCACTTGAAATAGCACTTAAGAACAACTTTGGAACTGAAAGCTCATGTTTGCTGAATGGAAGGTGTCATGATTGTTTGTAATCAGAAATTGATTTGCTACAAACAGCATATGACCTTCTTAATTTGCCTAGATAAAAGAGCATTCAGCAGCTTAACTACCAACATCTGAGATGATTTGGAGCCCATAAATCTGACTTTTTGCTTCATGCCAAATTAATTCCACTGAACAGTAAAAGAGATGGGAAGTCGTGTCCTTTGCTGAGTCCCATGAATACTTCCCCTCTTTCACCTCTCAGTCTGGATGGATCTTGGGCGATGCATGCTTAGTAGCAGAAAAAATAACTTGTCCTATATTCTCTGGCAGAAGCATTACAAGAAAGCAAGCCTTGTCACTGACGCACATCATCACTTTGATGTATGGGTTTTCGTTTCTGCGCATTGCACTAAAAAGTTCTATCTCGAGACTTGGTCAAACAATAGAAGTGTGGATGACTCTGAAACTGACTGTCAACATCAGTAACAGAAAGGAATAAGTTTTCCAAGGCCTCTTGTCCCTACCTGGTTTTACCAAGAGCACGAACTGCTGTAAGAATGGACAGAAAATTAAAAAAAAAAAAAAAAAAAAGTATTCACACAAAGACTAGCTCAGAGATGGAGATAAAATACAGGTCTTCATCCTTCAAAACTATTAAGGCCATCTCATTTTTGTTAACATGCTCCCTGCATATGAGCAGCAGGCTTTTAATGGTTACTAGGTGTATTAGAAGTGAAGACTGACTGAATGCCCTAAGCTGGTACAGAACACAAGGAGATGGAGGAGTAAAGTTAACTAAAGCTGTGCAGCCTGTACAAATGAGTATGTTTTGATCTGAGCGTGAAATTAAGGTAATACGAGTCAGTTCAGCTACCATTAAAAGAAACACACACATCTCTTCAGAGGTTCTTATACTGAGAATGCTGCCAAAAAGGAAGAAAACGAATGACATAAAATAAAGCTGCATTTGTTACTTAGTGTTTGTTTGATTAAAAATAGATGTATTTCTAGATATATTAATGATATGCTTAGAAGTTTTTGGAACATTTTAACCACATAATTCATAGAACTTTATAACAATGCTAGCTGAATACACGTAGACACACGTGTACAAATTGACAGAAAAAATGAGTTTTCAAGAAATGCCTCCTTTTCTGCTATTGAAGCTGACACTAAACTTTGCTGAAGAAAATCCCAAAGGTAACATTTTTATTAAAAACTTTATTATAAATATGAAACAATGTATTCCTGCTGTTCTCAAGCCCTTTTTTTTCTTAAAACAAAATAAATTTCCCCTGAAGCCCACGAAAGAGATATGCAAATAGTGAGATATGCAAACAACGCATAGGAAGAAGTTGTAGAAAGAAAGCATTTTGCAAAAGGGATGTTTCATCTGATTTCCTTCTGAATATCCATCCCCTTTTTGTTTAAAAAAAAAAAAGAAAAAAAAAGAAAAAGATTTGAGTTCTGTTCTTTTTTCTTGAGTTCTTGATAAAGAATTTTCCAATACAATGTGACATATGGTGCGTGTGTGAGCACGTGTTGGAGGAGGAGACAGTGGCTCAATGGATTAGTCATCTGCCTTTCACCTCTGGAAGCATAGTTAAACTCAATCCTGACCAGAGTTGCACAGTATATTCCAGATGGCTAAAGTGGGCCTAATTAAAATGAATTCAGTGATGTCACCTCAGATCTAAGTGAATCATATGCGCCACTCATTTGGCATTTTGGCAATGTCAGCTCACAAATGAAATAAACAGATTAAAATCCCCCTTTAAGTCTTTCGGGACAAGGGTCACTCCACATAGAAATACATGCTATCATAATTAGATTATGTATATTATATTATAATTCTATTATCTGTTTGTTTTGTGTGTTGGTTTTTTTTATTTCTAATTAATGCCTTCCTCTAATACAAAGAAACATTAAATGAGACTTGCACATGAGACAAATCAGTGGAGCAACATTTCAGTCAGATGATTTAGTGGTTATACACTGATTTACACCAGCTGTGAATCTGGCAAAACAATTTTTAAAAATAATTTATTTTAATAAAATCTTTTTCATTTTACGTAGACGTAAATCCAAACAATTCAAATCCCAATTACAAAGAAATACTTACACAGAAGTGCAAAGTATTGCTAATGCGAACACTTTACACAAAATCATTCTTCACAATTCCCCTCCAAGTTAAAAACTGCCTCAGTGATACAGTTTGGGAAAGCTGGAGGAAATGGGAAAGGAGTTGAGTAACCTGCGTACCATTTCAGTCGTGAATCTCATAAAATCCGTACATTCTGAGAACCTGTAATGTAGATATGCTGAAGTAAGGTAGCTTTTCCTTCCTCACCTAATTTAAATTCACAAGTATTTTGTTTCCTAGCAAGAGTGTTTCCCTTATCTGAAGTAATGACCATTTTTTGTATAATATTATACACTTAGGAAATGTATCCTCAAGTATATTGTGAAGGTTTTTTTTTTTTGTAAGTTTGTTTTTTCTTTCAACATTTCATCAATGGATAGCGAACTGCTGGGCCCACAGAGATCTCCAGACCACCAGCTCATGTATTTGAAAGGCATCTGTTTATTTTTAAAATGCAAATGTAGCCTACCTCAAAGACTGACTTGCAAGAAATGAACAATCTGAACAAGTCAAGAGGTTTCCAATCAGGAGCTGTGTTCCTCCTTTATATCAGGCTGTGATCACTTGCTGTCAAAACCACTTAAACAATATCCTGGAATCTGAATGAAGTCCCCCCACAATTAAAATGAGCAGGATAATCCTGCAAGAATTATTCAGGCAAATCATTTTTCACACAGTTTAAAGTAATGATAAGGTCATTTACAAAAGAAATCAGCGCCTTTGAAATGCTGACTTGTAGACAGAGGACTGCCTGGAGGAGGGCCATAGATAACAGTGAAGACTGGCCTCCTAACACTACCCTCGCAGTCTTTGGAACTGATTCTGATGAAGAGAAGGCCCAATAAGGTTAATACCCCTACTTTGATCTCTGTCAAAGCGTACCAGCAAGAATTAATTTACATTTCAGATGAAAAAGGTTGACAGCATGAAAAGGCATCTTGTTTCTGGTATGTGAATGTGCTGTAATAGATCGGGAATTCTGAAAGGAAGTTCTGAGGAAGCTAAAGGGATAAGCCGAGTGGCTGCTTTTATTGGGAAAGAGATGAAAGGAAAACAAATTTCAATATGTGCCGTTCTGTAAAAACATGTAAGCCAAATGCTTCCTAAATTTCAAGGCCTGCTTGAAGACTGAAGAGGGGGAGGGAGAGGAGGAAGAAGGAGAGGGAAGTACATTTATTTTAATTATACGGTTTTGCTAATGTCTGGTTGACAAATGCCAACAATATATCTCTCTGCCTGAAATGATTCATTTAAAAAAAAAATGCAAAGGTGATCATACTCCTTTCTACTGAAAAGCTGCCTTGAAATATACCCTTACATTACACTTACATAAGATGTGCAGGGAAGGGAGAGATTTGGGCTTGCTTTTGTTCCCATGTCACTAGGCTCTTTGGCAGTTCAGTGTAAACAAGAGAAGGACTGTCTCTGTATTTTAAAAGCAGGAAAATGGCTGCCATTCACAAGCATGAGCTTTGATTATATGATTATGAATGTTTAGCATTCAGAGAAGAAAAAATGGCACAAGAAGAATTTTCAAATATGAGGTCCTAGATATAGGTTTCCAAAGGCAGAGAGAAACGTGCTGGGGGTTATAATTATTATATCTCATTGAGGGCAGTGCCAAAGACAGGAGGAGCAGCCAGCATCATTAATACAGAGGTGCATGTGTCACTCTGTCACTCTTAACCCTGCAGTCCTAATGCTCATTCACTCAGACTGATCACTGAAACTGTCAAGTGCCAGGTTACAAAGGAAGGCAGCGTCTTTGTTGGTTGGAAGAGCACTAACAGCATTCCTCCAGCACTAGGTCCAGAGGACAGAAGTGTCCAAATTCAAGGATATGTGTACAATCCCACTGCCTCTGCTCTGCCATGTTCAATGCAGCATCTCAGAGATGACAGGAAGGAACACAGCACTGAATCTCTTCCATGTGTGCAAACAGCAGAATAGATCAGTTGCTTTTTCTAAAGCATTGGTAATATGCATGCACCTCCTACATGCCTAAGAAAGCTGGCTGAATAAAATTCTAAGGCAAAATATCCCCTACAGCCTCTAAGAAATACTGCTACACACCAGCTTCCAAGGAAATCTGAGATAACTCTCCTCTTAAAAACTGTTAATAGTGGGAAAGTAAAGGGTCAACAGTTTCACTTTCCTTTTTATGACAAAACGCCATCATAAAAGTCAGGAAATCCTAGTGTAGGTACGGACAAGCATAAATTTAGTGAATACTCCAGAAAGCAGTTGCATGTGGTTCTTTAAGATCTGGTCTCTGTGCCATCATGAATAAAATAAATGACAACACAAAGGAGAGGAAGAAGGGGAGAGAACACTTATGCAGTTCCTGAGTGCTTGCTGTAATAGGAAAAAAAATCTCCTTAACAGTTCTCCATTTAATATCATGTTCTGCATTTGACACTAGAGCTATAGTTTATGATTATACATAACAATATGCACACTAAGCTATAAATTACTATTTTAACCTAATGATAATCTGTTCCTTTCTGTTACCAGATTGGTATTCTTCTGTTTTCTGCTGAAAGTCACACTGAAGCTTATTTTCAGAGAAGGAAACTTAAGTAAAACAAAACAAAAAAAAAATGTTGGATTTAGTGGAAATGGCTTAAGAACAGAATAAAGGAAAGGAACATTTATAACTCTTCTATTTCAGATTGACTTTAGTTTATACAACATTGAATAGTGAGGCTACAAAGCTTAAGGACCTATGATAGCAGAGGCAGCTGGTAGAAAAAAGATGATGCCATGCTTTATCTGTAAACACATTTGCAACAACTCATTTGTGATCGGGTATAGTCTCTCACCTGGGGTTGGACAGGGAAGGTGTGTTACACTGCATCATATGGAGACTGCTTCACACTGGCAGCTTGTGAAAACATCACTGAGTTCACGGCAGTGGTTCTTGAATTTCTGTGCCATATGGTACCCCGCTCTCTACTAGAGACCTACACAGCCCTATGGGCCTGTTCCTCCAACAATCTCTTTTAAGTTCATTCAAATTCATATTGATATGGCTGCATAGGAGTCTGGCAAAGAGTCAGAGATTGGCCAAAGCTAGCAAACTCAGCATGCAGCTGAAAGGGAAACTTGGCTACCTGCCAAGATCAGTACTTGACAAAGACAGAGAAATGCATGTCTGGTGCCTCCAATCCACACTTTTAGTTGAACAAATTCAGTGCTTCATACCAGCTCTACACAAGATCGAATCATACTGATTATGCGGAGAAGAATCTTAAAGAACTAACAGCTTTTAATCGGTATGTTTTACTTCCAGAAAGGTGCTCAGAAAAATCCCAAGGTGTCATAACTGTCACAGATGTCATTTGATACCGACGAACAAACAATCAGAAGTAATGTTTTTGACAGATTTTGTTTGGGCTGTATGTATTTCTCTTAGTTATAAACTCTGACACATGAAATCACCCACAGAAAAATAGGTGTTGGCAACTGAAATAATGTTTTAATTACCTGCTTGAATATGTATAGCAGCATTCGTTCTTCTGTTCCTTATTTCCTGGTACTTCCTGCGAGCTTCATATCCTCTCCAAGCTAAAAATACAAAACCATGTGCTGGAAATTACATTTATTTAAGGAAGTGCTACAGAGCCTACAGAGCTAGAGATGTGCTTAAACTTTCATCCCTTCTGCCACAACCAATCCAGCCCCCACCCCCAGTACCTCCTCCTCACCCACCCACGTGTTGAACTCTGAGTTCATGACTGCAGTATTCTCATCCCTGCAACTTCAAACACTGCTTTACTCATCCAAATTTTAATTGTCACCATGTGCTCGCTGATGTCCTAATCCAAAAGGCAAAGGTGCATGATAATTGTGCATCATCAGTCAGCACAAGAACTCCCTTTCTCACACAGCTCCCCAAATTCAATATAAGGAAGCCTGCTAGATTACTGGCAATCAGTCTTTTGGGCCCACCCCATGACTTATGCTATCTGTAAGTCTGGTACACATGAGAAGACACAGGGGGAAGAGAGAGAGGAGAGCCAATACACTGTATTTTATCTACGTGCTGCAAGCTAGCGTAGACACAGCTAACAATATTTTCAATTTATCTACAGGCATCACATTCAAAATATTAAAACATTTTAAATAATGACATTACTGAAGGCTAAGATAACACCTCAGAAATAGATCAGTAATATTTGCATGAATTAGCTGGAGAGAAAAGTACCTCCAGTTATTTTGATTTCATATAAACTATTATGAATGAATAAATAAAGTACACATAATTTAACATCTTGAAATGCCAAGTTACTCAGTGAAATAGGAAATGTGAACATTTACCTGACTGTATGGTAACAGCACTATTTTCTCTTTTTTCTTTGACTTTCTTGTACCTCCTTGCTCCAAGCCATCCCTTGATATAGGCCTGCATGACCACCACCCTCCCTATAACTTCTCTCAGGAACAAATTTAACTGTTCTATATGGTAATACTTTAGAAAAACCTGAAATGGAACAACAAATTCAATATTACGTCCAGGTAGCAGCACAACCTATTGTATTTTGCCTTTTTGTAAACCTCATATCAGCCTACTTCAGGGCACTGTTGCTGGGAAAACTTGTAAAATACTAGTTGCTGATTTTATAGCAATTTTGTGAATTAAATAATTTGCTCTCAGTGTGCTTGGGGAATTTCATTATTCCATTGCTTATAATAACTCCACTGCAAAATAAACCACATTTTTATGCCCTTTACAAAGTAAATTGGTGAGAGGGATGCTTTCACGTATCAACAATTTTAAAATACAGACTTTCTTGACAGTCGGGGGATAAATCTTGCATTACATTTGTTTTAGACAACATTGTCTAACAACACTGCTTCAAGAGGCAAATACTACGGGTAGTTATACACACTTTATCTGGGTCTTGAGCAGGAAAGCTCTCCTTGTTTTTCCTTGGTGCACAATAAAACAACTCAGGATATTTTCTTTTCACAGAAGTCAGCCACAACATTTTAAGCCATGATCAAAGGCTCTTCTATCAAAGAACCAGAAAAATCTCATCTGAAACTCCACAGATAATTTACTAACCAGACCCACAGAACAGTCTGGAGTGTGAAGTTTCAGTCATGTCATGACTAACAGAAGGATCTTCAGAAGGACACTAGCGCAGCAGGCACTGACAGATGTACTGTCTTTATCAAGGCAGCCACGTCCAGAGTGCACTTTGGGGAGGTACCCAATGCACATTTCCTCTGGCAGCACAAACTCATCTGGCATGGGAGGGCACCTCTATAACCTAGGAGGCTAACTAACTGGAATAAATTCCTTGCTCTTTTGTTAATTCACTCAGTACTTTGCAAACTAGTATTAGATATGCTTTGCTAAAGGGACACTATCCTTGAGAAAACATTAGCATACTCTACCTTGGTTTTTCCAAGAATCCAGTTTTCTAGTTTAGCTTTTTCCAAAATGGTGAGACAGTTTTCTCTGCTGCCAAGGGGAGACTCATGTGCCTTGAAAGCAAGGTAGTAATACCTGCAAAACGAAATGACAAAGAAAAGGCTGACTTGGCAACAAACATGTACTTGCACTGCTCTTCTCTAGCTCAAAAATGCACCTCCAGAACTCACAGAAATATATCAAAGATATGTTATTCATGACCTGAGGACCATTTCTCATGAGAAATGTCTATAAAAGAAATTTCATCAATAGAATCTTGCAGTATGTTATTTACTGGTATTGGCCATTTTTCACAAAGAAGTAGAAATGGCCTTGATGTTTGTTGGGAAACAGAGATCCAGAAAAGACGTCCAAGGACTCTTGAGCTTGTAACAAGGTCACTCTGTCAATGGCACCTAGGTAATACCCATTTTCAGCATGTCAAACAGAAAGACCACAGATTCTCAGTCTGTGAAGAAAAAGGCCAGCACTAGTAGGGCAGGCAGCACACAGTCTGTATCAGTGATACTGACTGATTATATATGCTGAGAGGCTGCTGCCGTGTGTGAAGAATAAAGATTAGTTTACAGGAAAAACAACCCTCATATCAATCTTAATTTACAGACAGCAGGATGTTCAGACTGCTTGACATCTGAATTTCATGTCTCCAGAAAGAGGTCATATATATGCACAATTAAAACAATTGGCACTGCTATCTTATTGGCAAGGATTTTAACAGTGCTGGTGGTTAAACAAAACTAGTAGCTATTTTAAAGAAAAAAACACAATGAACTACTCTTCATACGAATTAAACCATTTTTGATAGGCATAAGGATTTCTATGGTTATGTAAGTCATTATGCATTGTGCCTTTTTTCTGTTTGATTGGAATAAACAATCAATTGGAATTATTACGATAACTCTAGTGGCCTTCAGATCAGTGGCCCACAGTAAACAACATTGACTTTTGTTTTGTTCATGATCCTGAAAAGAACAGCCCTGAGAATAACGTGAAATAAAATTATGGTGCAAAAAAATAATGAAAAAGAGATACAAACTTGTTTGAACTGAATAGACGTGAGGAATGACTGTAACAAGTCGTGCTTGTAAAGCCACCATTTGTTCATGAAGGACAGTCTTACAGTATTCAAGTAGCCCTATTTGCAAGCAATTATATTACATAACAGCAAGAACACAGGCTAGCTAGTTTACAAGTTCAAGGTTATTTTACCACAAGTACACGGTTAGATGGTAGCAACTGCCATCTCAGCTCTCATTTATCAACCACCATGTTTCTTCTTGTTCTTTATTAAGTTACACTTCTGCAGGAGCTACTCTATTCACATTGCTTTTGAAAGGAATTGGCAGGTTCAGCAAACCGATCTCCTAATTACTAATATGGGGAAGAACCATCACATAGTCCTTAGAATAAAGAGAGGAATCTGACCAATGAAGCTCAAAGACAGATTCCTCTTGTAGCCACATAAAGACAAGAAAAAATTCTACCTTGTACTGAAAAAAAAAAAAAATACTGAGAAGCAATCATAAAGAATGGAATAGTGCAAGTTTGTGTTTTTTATCAGGATAATATGATTTCCAAATATTAGCTCCAGTTAATCTCTAGAGATTAGCTCCAGTTGTCACAAGAAAGAAAAAAGAAACACTAAAATAGTCAATAAAGATCAAAGGGGAACAAAATGATGTCTGAAGGCAGAAGCACTGGAATCTGTCCTGGACTGGAGAGACAGATATTCACCAACCGGAGACATTGCCCACTCTGAATAACAATAGGAGATTATGTGTTACCGAGTTAAGGTTTTTAATGTAGTCATTTTCTCAATAAGATGATATTGCAAATTATTTAGCCAAGTCTTTCAAAAATACCAACAGTCATGGCATTTAGTAGGTATGGAGAAATGTGGTGGATTGTAAAGAAAAACAGTACATTTTCTCTACTTTATTATTAACCTTTATGATGCCTAATTTCACAAGACAACGTTCTGACTTGCACCAATAGAACTCAGATATAAAATATACATATCCCAAACAATTTGTAAGAGTTTGCAATTTCAACATGCGCTTGATAGACATGTCAGAGAAGTTGCATCAATAGTAAATTGCTGATTGCTTCAAAAGCTAGTTCAGATTTGCCTTGGCATTTATACATATGTGTAACTTAAGTGGTTTGTTTCTTTTCCTAGAGGGAAGGAAAGCTTCAAGTCAGTGCTAATATCAGCTTTTTGCATTTTCATATATCTTTTAAGACATGCCATAGCTGGGAATTTTAAAATCACTGAACAATATTTAGACAGCACAAATGCAATAAAACAGTCAGGGAGAACTCTGTAATTTTAAAATTTTACAATTTTATCAATGACAAGCAAATGCTTTGTTTTCTACGCACTGCCTGTTTTTGTGACTAAATCACCAACTACAAACACAAAAGTAATTTGATTTGTGCTTAGGATAACTGTATCACAACATAGCATGTGCCATGTAGGGCCTCTAATTTACCAAATTTAAGATCTTTGTATGGGAACCAAACACATGCAGTATTTTGGAGGAAGATAAAATATTTCACCTTAATCCATCTGGTGAAAGTTTGCAAATATTATACATGGTGAAATGGTAGTGAAAATGTCTCATTGTGCACCCAAACCTCTGGGGAATATACAGCTACAACTCTGTCCATTTTCATTTACTGGCCTAAGAAAATCTCTATCATACTTATGTAAATCTACTGTACAGAGATCACAGAGAGAGGGACCTCTATTTACACTTTTATCAAGAGAAGAATCTAGATCCTTAATTGCAGAAAGGTAGGGCTAGAAATCACATGCACTTTCACAAGAGAATAAAGTTCCACAACTCAACTTTTTATTTCCATATTTGCATTTGTTCTTCTAGTAGAAAATGCAGTGGTCCAAAACACTTTCTCTATATTAAGCCAATGCTTTTATTTCTGTTTTTAAAAACCAAAGTTTATAGTATTTAATGTGTTATTACATAGGCATGGAAGGTCTTAATGAGTAATGAGCAATTTAGGACTACTGAAAAAAACACAGGTAATTTCATTGTAACACGCACTACTTATATATTCAGACATTCACAATATTATGTTTTAAATGCACAGAAGTACTCATGGAGGACACACGCTGTGGAATATTTTGAGTACGAGATGGAGAAACAGCTTTACACTGTTTTGGAAATAGATACAAGACTGAAAGGAAGACTTAAGTAGATAAGAAAGAATGATAGTCTCACTCCCAAGGCAGCTTGCTAAACTGGCTGTATGTTAAAGTAATGCTGTGCCTGCTCTATAAATAAGGTACCAACTAAATGGAATCTCTGCATTACTTTGCTGTATTTAAATAGACTAAGAATCATAAAGGCTATTATATACCACTTTGCATGAGATTGGAGACATACTCCAGTATGTAGGATTTTCTTCTTCAGATGCATACGGTTACTCTTACTAACACTACTGAGGATCTGAGTGATGACAGAAAAATGATTACTCAGGCTGTAATTAAGAAACTGTAGTGTTTCCTGCTTTAAAACTTCCTATCCGTGAAATATTCAACTATATGTATCATAAAAGCATTTGACTGATCACATTCTCAGCAGGAGTGAATAAAAGAGAAGTAATTTCACCTCAGAAGAACTGACTTCTCAGCTGACGAAACCTGTTTGAAATTCTGTATTTCTTAACCATTGATTCTTATACGGCTCTACGAACTATCCTGCATGGATTTTAATATTCTCATGCAAAACATATACTAGAGCAGGATTAACTTGGACTTAAGAGTAATTAGAGATAAAAGAAAGTTAATTAGAAGTTGAATTTATCCCCAGATGAACTAATACGAAGCTAGGACATGCAGAGTTAAGGTTAAAGACATCTAAGTGTACTGAGACACGGAAAACATGGTGCTAAGTGTTAATTGCCGGATTTATCTAAGGTTTTACCTTAGATAGACAGACTGTAAACAGTTCAGTTTCTCTCCTCTCCAATCCTTAGGGGTGAGCTGTGGAAATGATCAATAAATAGCACTTAAACAGAACCTTTAACTGTTATAACAGTGTCTCTTACCAAAATTCCCTTTGCATTGCAGATCTAAAGGCTCTGTCAGCTTTACACACCAAGGTAATGACTGACTCTTTTTTGTCTTTAAGAATAATCTTTGTATTAAAATATGCTGGCCTGAGGTGGAGAATGGGCAATGACATGTGAAAACCTTCAGGTATGAGAGGGGGAAAATCTCTTTCTAACTAGACCCCCAGCTACACAAGGGGTATTCCCAGTGTTCAAAAGATGCTTGCTTCTTTCAGCCCCAGAAATGGAAAGTTAAAATACAACCAAAAAACCATCATGGTTTTCAGTGCTGAAAGAGCCCATAGATAACTTTCAAAAATTCCCAACGTGTATTGCTTGCATCTTATCTCTTTCAGAGGCTTCCCCAGTAGAATGTATAAGACTAATTACATTGGTCTCTGCAGTAAGAGTATGAATCAAAAAATTTAACTGAAAAATGAAAAAAAGCCATCTAAGAGACTCTTAAAAAACATCTACAATACTTTTCAAAAAAAAATACCTAAAGCATGCTGTAAATCATCAGATAACCACAGAATCAGAGAAATGCTCCCAGAAAAGCATAATTTGGTCCATTCTGTTGGGGCGTTCCCCAACACCATTCCATATTTACAATTTGTAAGGGATTATCAGACTTTTCACTCCTAGAGGTTTCGAGCAACTCTTTATCAGCATTCTATGCATGTCAAGAGTCTAGAAAGCAGACGCGGAAGATACAGTAGATTGTTGTATGTAAAGTGTAAAGTGTAAAGTGTATGTAGATCTGGTGAAATCTTAAATCTACTGAAAGAAATAACAAACAGTTCCATGGATTATAGTAAAATTAAAATAAGGTGAATGGTAAATTTTTTTCTCTAGAATTCCCTCAAGGGTTTTGATACAAAGCAGACTCAGTGTTAAACGCGAGCATGCAGTAAGAATGCACTATTTTAGAAGTGGGTATTTATTTTGTCTCTAGCAAATCAGTTGACATCTTATTTAATACAGCGCTTCCCTTATTTTGAATAATAAACAAGCCTAGCACCACAGGACAGAAGAAAGGTAACACTGGTAATTTAAAGACTGAATTGGTGTGAGGTGTACCAACAGAGACCTTATGCAAATTTGCACTGAAAATTTTTTTAAAAAAGCAGAACCAATCATATTGTGATCATTGTTACAGAAATATTTTTGGCATTGCCATGAGTGTATGATCTGAATGACATTACTTGATATTAAAGAGGAGGTAGCACCCATAGGAAAAGTGCATCCTACGTTCTAACACGGTACAAAGAACTTTGATGCAGAACATAAACTGGCAGAGAAATGAAAAGAAAAAAAAATACAATCCTTACACAAAACTTGTACGAAACTTCTCGATGCATTCCTGTGTGCTTTTGAGGTACCTGAAGCCTGACACCATTTAGCACAATGAGACTCTCAAATCTCTCATATTTCAAAACATGATACAGCATATGTTACATTACAAAGAAGGTGTATGCAGCTGGGGTATATGCAGTAAGGACAAACCTGCATATCACATCGGGGCCTAGGCAATGGAATATAGCAGTGTCTCATCTAATGGGACTTACAATGTAGGTCCTTACTAAAAACACACACTTTCCTTAGCTGCTGTGCAGCATATGGTCATTGTGCAGCCCTGCAAGCCAGGTGCACCTTGCTGCCTCGTCACCTCAATAACCTGTATCTGAAGCCTGGGATCCCAGCCTGAGAAAGGGACTGCAGAGCTTTGCAGCAAACATGTCAGACAGACACATAACATGGGATATGAAACATGGCAAATGGAGATGAACTGACTAAAACTAGATAGGTTCAGAGTGTTTACAGGGGTTGTAAATCAGATTTCACTACTTTAATTAAAATAATCTGTTTATATATATATAAAACACATGATTGTATCTTTGACTAGAGTACCACTGTATGAATTACAATTAAGACCTCTCCACACCATCTGTTTTTTAACCAAATAAAATAAATTCCAGGTTTGCAACCTGTGAAATAATCTGCTCTGCATGAAAACAGAAGATGGTGAAGAATAACATTACAAAGCTTTATCTTTTGTTTACCTCCCACCTGATAAACTCTGAATGGTTCTGTTCCCTGCCTTTGATTGCTTTGTCCTCATATTTCCTGCTAAGAGTTTACAAAACAGCATTATTGAACAGGCAGACAAGAAGCACACCTATTTGTTTAATAACATCAAGGGAGAAAAAGTGCTGGCTCATCCGTTTTGTTGTTAAGTTGCTCTAAAGGATCAAAATAGCAATTAACTTGCTCGCTTAGAAAATCTTTGATATCCTCAGATTTACTGACATTTTGAAACTCTTGTTCATACTTGCCTAATGTCTTTTTGATTATGAACAAAGAAGTGCCAATCTGTTTAGCATTTGACCTGTTTTCTCAAACATTTTTATGTATTCAACTACTTAGTTCCTAAAAAACACTTGACTAGTCATGGCTGTAAGTGGAAGAAAAATGTTTTCTGTTCCACTGATATCTTTTTTATATATTGTTCATTATTTTTTTCAAGACCATAATGGAATAGAATTTGCTTAAAAATGAAGCATAAACTGAACAAAGGAGCAAGAATCTCCTGCCTCAGTTTATATTCTGAACTCAGTCAAAAGCCTTCTATGCTGGTGGGCAAATTGCTAAATCTCCTCCCAGTTCTCTCATATTGACTTTTTTTTTTTTTTTTGAATGAATGAATTACACCAGGTTGGACTTAAAAGCCTGGGGACTATCCAAAAAGATGTTAATCACAACTTGCCCTTATCTGTAGGAATGGAAAGCTACAGTTACCATTGCTTTTTTTACCATTTATTTTCAAGGTTGTACTCAGATTCAGTGCATTTTTAAATTAGAAAAATCTATTGATAAAGAAGAGGCCTACTTTCTTCTCAATTTACACCAATTTCAATGAAATTAATCTTAGTTCACTTATGTGCAGATTGGATAAAATTTAAGATTAATAATTCTGCTTTCAGGATCTTCGTGACGTTGCAAAATATGTACGCGATCAGAAAAATTAATCTCTTTGTTCAATCTGCTTTAGAATTGCATGACCTTACTAAAATTAGACATGTAACACACGAATTAAAGGTGGAGGGAAATCGTGTCTGAAAATTAAATTGCTTTGATGGACAAATGAACATGTTAGTTATCCTTCCTGGGATACAAATCTCTTATGTATTTCTGTTACATATTCATTTAGCATCCTAATATATTACAAATCAGAAAATTCAGTAATTTTTCAGAATGAATTGATTAAACTACAGTTTATTGGTCAACACCTGTCTGTGCAAGGGCCACAGATACACAAACTCAACTGTCTGATCTACAGACATGTACATTTACTTAGTTTCTGGGTTTTTGGAAAGGCCAGTGGAACTATCTCTCTTCTTTCTCAAAAACCTAAGCAGCTACTTTCATCTAGCATCATATGAACGATTTTTTTTTTTCAGTAGATTCATTAACTCCAAGCTGTCTGGATCTCCAGTACAGAAGATAGCAATAAAGGGCTGATTTAGCATTTGCTACCTGTTCCTACTTTTAAGGAGCCAACTCTTAAAGGTACTGCTTCTGTTTCATTATTGAATTATCAGACTTGCAGACTGGAATACATAAAATAATACATACAAAAATATTTTAGCTCTGAAGGAGATCATATATAGACCCTGTAAACAGATTGTCATTATAAAACAACTGCATTTCCTGAATCAGATTTGTAATTTCTTGATATACAGATCCTTTCAGTAATAAAACTAGTATATAGTAGCCATGACACGGGTTCAGGTCAACAGATATCTAGCTATAATTCATGATGAATCCATGTTACGTGACTATGAGGAAGCTGTTAGGAGGAATATTCTAAAGTCAGAGAACTTTTTTGCACACGAATGCTCTTCTCCAGTTACACCTGTATATTACACCTCTTCATTACTAGGTTTAAGTCAACATACAGACAAAAGCTCTTAACATTCCTATGAACTACCCTTGCTCCAAAGCAGTAATAGCTTTTTCAGTTGAATTTTCATACTTCCTGAGATGACAAAAAATGAGGAAATGCTGAGGGGGAAGGGAGTATAAGAGAAAAAGGGATGAAAGGGATGTAAAATAGGAAAAAGGAGAGGTAAACATTTGTATGCATTAAGTCTCTGTATGGGAACTACCCTAGTATGGCACAGATTTGAAATTATGCCTTACATTCTTCCAGTATGAATTCTCTACACACTAAAGGATGTAACAAATCAAATTTAGTACCTTACTCACAAAATATTTTAAAACATTTTTTACAATGTGTTATGTTTGAAATGAGTATTGATGAAAAATTCTCTGGAGTATTTGTAGGGGTTTTCTTGTCTGATTTTTGTTTTCAAGCTTGAAATTAATACTCTTCTCAGAATTATTTTTTTTAACAGTTCTTTTATAGCAGCTCTTTCTTAAGCATGTGGATCTTATTAAAATGATGGCTGAAGCTCACTGACCTTTCAAATCCTTGTATTGTCAGAGCATGATGCTTATTGCCACATGTTGCCCCTGCTGCAGAAATCATAGGGATGGGCTTGCTACTGAACACTAACTGCTCACTGCAATTCTCCCTCTCCTTCTCTTGATCACTCTTGTAGTTTTTCTCTCTGATAGTTACTGCTCTTATTCGAATGATGTAGAGCATACACGTACAAACCAATGTTTTTAGAACTTTTCATACTTAAAAATAGAATGTATTTTGTTGAATGGAACTTTAAAATGACAGTCTTGCTATAGAAGTCTTACCTTTTCACAAACTCTTCAAAAAGGATGCGATGAGAATATCCTTTTTGACGTATTTTGACAGTTTCCAGAATTCCAGTGTATCGTAGCTGCAGTAGAACTCTCTCATGAGAAAAAGTTAGTGCTTCTCGATCATCATTAGGTTTAATGCAGCGGATAAAGTGAGGCTGTCCAACAACCATTTTGGATAAAAGATCCATGAGGGAATACTAGTGAAGGAAAAAAGAAATTCAGAGACTTGCCTAAAAAAAACTGCAATGCAACTAAATAACCAGGAAATATATTTTGGAAACAGTATGGAATGATTATATGTTAATCTGTAATGACAATACTAATCTGTATTCAATTTTTTATTTTTTTAAGCTTCTGGCTAAAATCCAGAATCTATTAAAAGCTTTTAACTGTTAAACACAAATTATGATTCTAGTTCTACCTACCCCATTCTCTTCACCTCTCCTTACACTACCTTCTTGTAGTTTAAGAAGGCTCATACTGAAATTTTTAATTGAAAAGTGCCCTAACTATAACTCTGCTGCAGGCACACTAGATGAAACAATTATCCCCAACAGGAGAACAAGCTTATTGTAAAACAATCATATAAGAACCACAGAAAATCATGGAGATGGGGTTCAAAGAAGTTGTTGGTTTTGTACTCTGCCCACAGAGAGCACTGGATGTATTTGTATCACTTCAGGCACATCTGTGAGGAATCTTTTTGCCAGAATCACTGCTAGAGACTGCACAATCTTCCTGGGTAACCCACTGAAGCACCACATTAACGTAACTATTCAGAATGTTCTTAGCATCTAACCTGAATATTCCTGCTGAATCACGGGCCCATTACTTCTTGCCCTGACCAACCTGAATATTGAAAACAGTTTATTTCATTGCATTCTACACTAAAATGAAAATATTTCTGCTTCTGCTCCATTCTTACCTCACTATCCCACTGTCTGATCAGAATTTGCTGCAAATACACTCAATCTCAATGTTGCATACAATTCTAAGCTGATTGGATCTGAATGTGGTCACTTGGTTGTAGGCAGCATTCAGACAACAGATGAGTATTTCCAGACTCACTACTTATTTTTTTAGTCGCTTACTTTCCTCTTTGATCTAACAACTCCACATATATTTCAGAAATATCTATTGTTCTTATAATCAAAATATTTGTTTACAATTTAACTGCTGTACCCTAAAATAAGAAGCCATAGTTTGTCGCTTCATGTTAGTTGTTTCCTCAGGGTGTCGCATAACCTCCATTGTGTCAACCTGGAAGACAAAACTCAGATGTTAGATCTGTTGCAGAAACACTGCACACCCACCCCACCTCATTCACAAAAGCTAGGTTTGATGTTTCTTGTGGTCGCTCTCTCGGGCGACCACACTCCCAGCACCTTTAGGAAAGGTACACAACGAGCTGTCTGCCAGCCAGCAGTGATTCTCTCATTAGCACTTTACACTCTGAAGTTGTTTGTGAGCTACGTCATGGCTGTCACGGTCAGCAGTATCCATTTTTTTATTTCATAATATGCCTTGAGACAGGTCAAGCAGTAAGCACTCTACATTTAAAAACTGCATGTCCCTTTTTCTCTTTAAATTATGCCTCAATACATACTTCAGCAAGGAAGCAGTGATGTTACTCTGTTTAACATCTTGGTGTTCTCAGTCACAACAGGAGGCATGCTTCTGAATGCAGCATGTCAATAAGGTAGCTAGTGACATAAGATGGAAAAACAGATTCCTGCTTGGCCTTTGGAAATAAGGCTGACATTTACTTGACTACAGTAGTATCACCTCCTGTCTAAATAGCTTGATGTCCCCAACTCATTCACAAAGCAAGAAACTGTATTTCACCTGTCTTCCTATATATTAGACCACTGTTGATGCATTAATTTACTAGATCTTCCTAGACTGACACACTCTTCTGACCAGGTTAGGGGATGATTTTACACTTTTTTTCATGATAGTATATTGCTAGGCCCATGGAGCAGCTGTCAAGATGCAATGCCTTATTAAGTCTTCTTCACTTTTATCATCATTGCAATGAACTCCATTGGGTCTTATTTTCTATATAAAGTTACAAGTTCTGTAATGACGTGGAAGTAAATAATCAAAGAACTGCCTAATTTTGCTCAAGCATGGAAAAAATGTTTCTGCAACATAGCAAGTGGCAAACAGAGTAGGTAATGACAGAACATGCGAGTCTTTTCCTATCTACTGTTGTGTCTACTATTAATTACATTCAATTGCCATTCTGATGCCAAGAATTTCAGCAGTCTTACTCAGCTGAACTGCTGTTAAATCAAATACCACTTTTTCAGCATTTCTGTAGAGCTCACAAGAGTTATTTTTAGACAGTATACATGGACAGCAAACATATTGCTCCTGGTATATTTTAGTTATATTGTCAGTACAGCTGTTCTTATCAAAATGAAACTAGAATTTATGAATGAGTAAAACCATTGTTATCAATCACAAGCAGATCGTGTTGCCGTATTGCAGCTCAACAAAATCAACCAGCATCCTGCTTGCATGGGGCATTAGCAACATTTTAGCATTCACTTGCTTTGTGGCAGTTTACCATCTGCTCTGACCAGGTGGCATTTGTATAAACCAGATAATGCCATTGTCAGCACCTGTGCTACACTTCCTGGACTTTGCTCCATATGATCATTTCCAAAGCTCACTGACTTAAGACCACACTTCTGAACACTAAATGTAATTGCTGAAAGTTTTCAATAAAGTAACTGTCTGTCTTACCTTCAGGAGACATTTAGGAGACTGCATGAAAAATAGAAAGGAAATGAAGCACTAAGTAGTAATAGACCAAGAAAATGGATTTTGTGTTGGAGAAGAAATCAAAAGAGAAAACTTGTGAAGACAAAATTCAGAATACAGATGATGCAAAGGGTGACAGATTTCCATAAGGATAACCACAACAATTTCATCATGATTTTGCAGTCTCTGATGCTCTTAGCCCTAAGCGGGGTGCATGCACTAGTATGCATCTCAAATGAATACATGAAGAAAAAAAAAGATGCAGTTGAATTTCAGTTTTAAGGATGTTAACAGAAAACACTGTAATATACTGAAGGAAAAAAGCCTTATCAGCACAGATTACATAAAAACCCTAAGAGGTCACATGACAAATTAATAATCAGCGACCTAGTCAGAATAGCAGGCATGTCCATGGGGAAGATTTTGGGAATGTTTCAAAACCATCTTGGCAAGACTACTGCAGTTTGAGCTTTGGTATCTAAAGCTCTGGTAAAGGTCAGGTAGAAAACAACAACCTTACCAGTGAATATGGACAGTAAACCCGGAATAAACGGTAACATTTATTAGAACTGTGTGCTAGAAGACAGACAATCACAAAGAACACCAACAGCAAAAGCACATTGTTTGAGGACTGTAGTAAAGCCCAATTACCCATGAATTTGAGCTTCTAAAATTCAATTCTTAGCTGTCTAGAAAAGCACAGACTCCAAATAGTAATTTTCTTGGAGTTTCAGTACTCACGATCTCTTAGTCACAATCTAATAACACTGTCGAATGAAGGGTGAGTTAATGCTCTACCTTTTGGGCAATATGATAACATTAGCATCCACTTTTCACAGCTGCTTATTGTCACCAAACTGGTAGAATTTTATGATGCTTAAGTCTGTGATTCTGTCAAATATGGTTTACTACAGCCTGCTGGGTTCAAAAGGGGTTTTGTTTTGTTTTGATTTTGTGGAGGGAAGAGATTGGGCACCCAGAAAAACAGATGGCCAGGAACATTTACAGAGGAGCATGTAATACATGTTTTCTCAGAAAAACAGGCTAAAACCAGTATTGTGAGATTCCTTTTTCTATGGAGTTGTAAATTCAGATCTGTGCAATCTGTAAGGACTAGGACCAATTTCAAAATCTTATGGACAAGAGACATTTCAAGGTATTTTTTGATAGATCCTGAAGCTGGGGAGATTTTGCTGTAAGAATTTTAGAAGTTTTGTCTCTAGTTAATTTATAACATTGAGTATATATGAAGTTATGAAGTTATGCAGTTTTATGGGAGGGCAATAATCACATGTACAACAGACAGTAGACATTATCATAACTGATAGAACATAAGAATGTCATGATATCATCTTGTGTTTTAAATCACTAGCTGCTTTTTTAAAACTAAAATGAAAAATATTCCAACTGTTATGTCACATTTTCACATGACCATAGTCGTGATGTACAATATACATTTATGTGATTACAGCTGAAATGAAAAACAGTTGACCTTAAAAAGACAAACTGTTCCATCACTAAAAAAAGAAACTACTCATAATAGTTTTGAAGCAGTATTACAAGAATGATTTATGGTATCATGTCACCTTATGAGGTCACTGCAAATTATTATTTTCACATGCTGACCACACTTGCTGTTAGCATGGTATGAAATACTTCAAAACCAATAAATACGCTATGCAAAAAAAGCTCATAAATTCAAATATAAATACAAATTTCCACAATTCAAATTAAAATTCTTATACTTTTGGAATCATTTTATTAAATGTAAAATAGTAATTTAAAATATTTTTCCTGAAGTTGTTATAATTTCATACAACTTTTAATTAAAGTGGTGGGTTTTTTTCAGCTAAAAAATTATATCAATTAATGTTTTCTGAATAGCGTTGCACTTATTATGGATGTCTTTTAGCTCCTTCTCTAAAAATGTGAAGGGTGAATGGCCTTAAACACTACGTAGTGCAACTGAATGTGTTTATCAAAGCTCTAAAAGAGAAGTGCCGTATTTTATTCCAGCTGAAGCAATAAAATGCACGCTTACAAAGCTTATGCTGATATAGCTGGATGTGGAAGACAATGTTTGTATAATACAAAAATAAATGGAAAGGCCATAATCTGTCCTTCAGCACTGAAAGTGTTTATATCAGGAAGGAAATAAATCTCTCAAATCCGAGTCTCTATTTACAGGTACAGTGAAAGATATAGATGTCTGGGTGAGTCATATGAATTACTGTATTTGAGCATGAGCTCCATATAATAGGAGAGAACGTAAAGAAGAAATAGATTGCACAAAACTTAATTCTTCAGACTTCTGAATAGCTGCTTTGAACAGCTACCACATTTTTTAAAAAAAAAATTACTTTTGTTTGCTTTGAGATAAAACAAACAAAAAAACAGCAACCAACTGATCACATTTTAACAGGACTAACCTGGAAATGGGGAGAAAGCACAGATGTTACCAACTTGAGGTGCAAGAGTTTTCCTCACATATCAAGTGAACTCAGTTGGCAACGCTATCAACTGCAATAAAATCATCCCATCCTTTTGTAATCACGCCACATACATTTTTGGTAAAATCAAAAAGTGTTTAAATTACATGGCTGTTTTTACTTAATGAAGAATAGCAGTTTTGCTGAGTTGTTCTTTTCTGGTCATTTGTCAGTTACAAAGGCCCCTTGGTTTTTGAACTTTAGGCTGAACAGAAGAGGAATGGATCATTTTTTCTATTTTGCCTTCCGTTTGGTTGAACACACTAACCAAATTTTAGCTATTTAAATCTCTTTTTAGGACAAGAATTGCCAGAAGAAAGCCTTGAACCCACTGAAATCAAGAGGAATGTTGCCATCATTATCAGCATAACTGAGATTTCACTACAAATGTTTAAAGATTAATCACTGGTAAATTGATTCTTCATTGGATTCCACAGAAAGGTCCTCAACAAAACTGGAAACAATGCTCCCAGCTAAGGTACGTGTTTTCTGATATTAAGACATACTCATTTGGTAAGAGCTTCACTATACACCTATGTCAGCTGAGCATCATTCCCATAGTCTCGCTGTAAAATTTCATGAGAAATTACCTATCTTCAAATGGAACGCTACCAACCTTGATACGCCCAGCACTAAGCTGTGGAGGCAAAGACCTAGACGCTGCTGTCACTCTGGCTCTTGCCTGTGCCAAGTTACCTGTTCAAAAAGAAAGAAATGCATACTGCAAAAGTTGTTCAATAATCTTAACTGAGAGAACATTATATGGTAGGAAATCATACTCACAACAGAAGTAAAAATGCAAGCCCTGCTACACTTCTTACACACCCTGCTCATTACCAACCATGCCTTGATGAGTGGGGGCATGACACAGTCTAGGGCTGATTTAAAAGGGGAGAAAAAGTCACCAATAAGGTGGCACATCACTGACCTTAACTACTGAACTGATGAAAACAACAGCACAAAAGCATACAGCTCAGTCAGTAGTAATCAGTTTCTCTGTGACTCTTTCAGAGATTTAAAAGAGAAAAAGATAGCAGAAACAACCTTGTTTCTACAAAATCAGTGGATCCTGAAGTGTTTAGACATCATCTTAAGCTCACAAACTAATGAAAGAGATGAGAAAATGATAAGACAGTATCTTTTCTTGACCTTTTGACATACAGCCTACTTAATCCCCAATCTTATTGTCCCTTGGGGTTTTCAAAGACTGACTCAATTCCTCAGGCAAAAACATACTAGTGTCAACTGCAAAATGAGTGCCTTTAGTTGTATACAGTATGATGTATCTTAAACTTATTTCCACTGTACTTGCAGAAAGTCAGTCATCATAAAATAGCTTTTCAAAATAAAGGCTCAGAAGAGAGAGGAAGTGATATGGGACTGTGCATATGCAAGACACTCTGTATATTTCAAAGTTTTAGCAAGTCTAGCACAAGATGTCCAAATGTTTTCTCTGGCTATATCTTCAGAGGCTAAACTGTGATTAATAGCATTGAAAGAACCCTTTGAAGCAGGATTGGTGACATCAAAGCCCTAATCCATGGGTGGCAGGATTTTTATAATGAGTGGGAAGCATTTTAACACATTTCAAAGGATTTACAGCATGAATAAACAATAGGCCTCTGCAGATGTACCACACACCTTTCAGAACCAGAACACATAAATAAGTGTCCATTTTAATTTAAATGTAAATAAAGTGTTAACACTTCTTTCAGATGCTAAGTCCCTTGTTTGCATCAACTTCAGTGTTCAGCTATTTGCTTCACAGAAAGCCAGTCACTAAACAGTCTTTAGAGTTTTGATAAACTATATATTACAGAACTAGTACGGAAGCAGGATAGGAGAAACAAAAAGCAAGAACACTTAATCGCTGGTAGTTTTTTATTCAGGAGAACAGCACACACAAAGTGCACAGTTATGAAGCACTGAAGGGAACTTTTGCTCTTCCCTGCAAACACATGGGAAATACCAATCTCCTGAAAACAGTTTGGAGGCCAACACTCAGAAACACAGCAATGACATTCTTTAGAGCAATTCAAACATTCTGTATTCATTTTCAAAAGTATTTACCTTTTAAAATGCTGGAATTAGGATTGACACAATGATGCAAAAATGCTATGTCATTTTCAGATTAAGAGTGTTTGTTTCCTGACAGTCTAAATCACAGTGCAGAATACCAGGTATGTCCATGACTTTGGAAAATGTTTTAAGGCTAGAGTGTTCAGGTTAATGAGAAGTACAATTCTGTTTTGAAAAATTTGCGTATGTACAAATATGCATGCTTATAAGTACTTGTATTTTGAAAATCTTACATATGGATGCATACATTCATTGTATGTAAGGTATATACATGTGGTTAAAATGAGGACTTTAATGTGCAAGTCATTGGTAAATTTTTCTCTTAGTTGTAACTTTGATATATGTTAGAAATTAGTCATGTGTCTTTTTTTTTTTTTTTTTTTTTTTTTTACTAAAGTAGAAAATCTGGAAAGGTCATTTTTGGCTATGCTTACGATCAGCAATTCAGGTCTTCTTTGTGCCTGAAAGCATTACAGTGTAGAACTGATGACACTACATGCGTTAAAACAGCAGAGTTGGGAGAATTAATAAAACTGAATCAGATTGTTTGAAATGACAAATGTTAAAATTTTGTTGCATTTTTTAACAAGTTACAAAATTCTAACAACCAACTAATATTTAGAATCATCAAGGTTTACCACACTCAGAGCTGACACAAGGTTAATTACTATTAATTATTAATATATCCAAGCTCTCCCTGAACTCCTCATGCAGAACTAAAACTACACTTAACATTTTTGATCTCAAAAAACAAGCAACTTCTTTTAATTAATCAAATATTTTTCATGACTTCACACACCAGAAGGAAATTAAAAATTAGACAGTTCCTACTTAAAAAAGAAAAGCTCTATGTACCACAATTTTGCTCATTGGTGCATTGTTTCTAGGAGTCAGCCAGAGCTACATATTTAGGTCAGATTCCCTATTCTCCAAGTCCTGAGGCAGCTGACTACCAGTTTGGCTGCAGTAGCTTTCAAAATTTGCTCAAATGTATTCACATAAAATATATTATTATTTCCAGTCCTGTAACAGGTGTTGAGAAAACAAAGTTTTGTACTCTATAGACAGAACTGGTCTCAGCTGCCAAAAAAACCCCCAAAAAACTTTTGTTCTTTCAATTTTTACTTTTTTTTTTCCTAAGCTTGCCATATTACTAGCTATTTTCATTATACATGAAAACAAAAACTATTGTTATATATTTAATGTTTGTAATCTACTACCAGTTTTGAACTCACAAAATCAATTGCTGCATTTTGTAGAGAATTTTGGTTTCACTTTCACCTGAGCATCGTCTTTGAATATCATTCTTGTGTTACTTGCTTCAGCAAAGAAGCTTCTCCAGAACAGAGTTCCTGCTGTTCTTAATGTTACTCAGAAGTCTTCCCGCAGTGTTCTGATACAAGCATGCTTTTATTGGATATTTCAGCTTGATATTTACTACTCAGACTATTAAATCAATTCAGAGAAATAAGCTGCCGCATAACTAAAGCACGAGGCCTATACGCAATGTATGAAATAACTGCTGAATCTTGTCTGGGAGAACTCCTATATGTCTGATTGCTTGGCATTAAGCACAGTCAAGCCAGTGCTTAAGCAATCAGGACTGCTCTGCTTGGTTTGTGTTTTTTTTTCCCAATAGGTTTGGAACTGCTAGTTGTTTACCACGTGCTACCACTCTTAATCTGGGTATGAACACGCCTGCCAGCAATATTCTATTACCAGAGCATTATGCTCAATATCCTGTGCATTTACTAGGTACTACACTAGTATATATGGTATGGTCAAAGTACATAACAGTTTACCTTAGCATGACTGCAATTTACTACAGGGAAAAGCAAATTTCAATCAGAAACAATGATTTGCTGTCTATTTTACACTAATAATGTCATTTTTCTTACTGGCAAAAGTAAAGAGTAAGCTAAGAATAAGACCAACATTTATTTATGGATTTTTATCTGTTCTTCTTTCACATGTCAAATGAGCTCCAATGTAATTGTTAACTACACAACTGTAGCACAATTTGAAAGCCACAGAAAAATGTTATCAGGGTTTTCTTTTCTAGATCAAATATAAAATGATGTTTCAGTAAATTTCATCTTAACTAGTTCATGTTCAGGAAAATACCTATCTGCAACATGCCCAACCAATAAAACTAATAACAGAACAAATGTGGCTTGAAAATTAGTTTACATAATGAGAGATTTTTTACCCAGAATGAGGGTAATGTTTATAGTCAGTAAACATTTGGAGTACCTGTCCCCGCATTTGATTTTCATTTAAAAGGTCATTTATTACTTCACACACCAGAAATAGTAAAATGTTATTCCACTTTGTGAAGAACATCAATATTTGAAGAACAAATGCCTTTTGATAATACCATAGCCAGTTAAAACTGCCATGAGTTCCTTGCAAGGTTAAGCTGGTTAAAGGTTAAAAGACCGCACAGTGCCTGTCAGAATTCTGGCTTCACACACATTACATGGTCAATACTTTAGACAAAACACAAGCAACATGCTCATAGAGCTAAATGAATGTCAACGGTTTACGGGCGTTAGGCCCGATTCCGTGACAAAGGGGACGGGGGACCCAAGGGCCCACGCCCCGGGAAAAAGGGGAAAGGGGAAAAGGGTAGGGAGATGGCCCTGAGAGCAAAGAACAGCGGCAACAATCTGAGGAGAAACAAACTAATTTACTAAATACGATATCGGAATGCAAAACAACACACTATAATACAATATAATTACAATTTAAGCTGATAAATCCAATACAGAGAGAGAGAATGTCCCAAAATCAAGGTAGGCCTTACTCTACTACCGACGATAAGACGGCTGGAGAGCGAGGTGCTGCCAAGACGAGAGATGGCGGAAAAAGGGACGAGGTCTCGTGATCTGCAAGTTTTTATACTGCGAGCTTCTATCTTTTCCCTCCGGCTGGAAAATGGTAACAAAGGAGCAAAGTACCATGGGGACTGTAGTAGTCCTTCTCTTCTGAGAACTAGGTATGTCCACTACATGATGTTATGATGTGGAATACCAATAACCGAAAATCACAAAACCATGACAATGAAACACTATGCATATTAGATCCAATGCCATAAAATGGACAAATTAAAAAACTCCCTCAAAATTTTCTGAGTTTTTTGTTTTGGTTTAGTTTTTTTAGAACTAGGACTGATCTTTTAAATATGTACATGTTCAGTTCTATTCATGTGCATTTCCTTTTCAGTTTGGCTGGACTGCTCATCTGAACAATGAAGGCTCCTACCTGTGTGTATGCAGTGTCAGAGACAAAGGTTTCTGGGATTGATTTGTGTCAGTGGGGGAGTCAGCCAGCCCCAATGTTTCTTTTTTTCCTGTCTGTGTAATAAAGTTAGGAATGTCATGAATGCTTTGTGAATTTTCAGTCATTAGAGTCCGTGAAAGGCTCCAAGACCTTCCTGCAGAAAGAAGTAGCAGTAAAGAAGTCTATGCAGACACTGCTAAGGTCACTGTGTCTATACTCAGCATAAACTTTGCCTTGAAACTGCAGAGGAAAACTCCTGTTTCTTCAAATATATTCTCATTCCACCTAGGTGAGAAAGACAGAGATGTCAAAGAACCATATCTCTTACACTACACAAGACCAAGCAGGAGAAGTTCTGAAAGTATGTCAAGTATTTACATAGCACAGAACAAAGACATGAGTTGTCTTTTTCAAGTTGGACTTTGGAAGCGCACTCTAGATTTCAGAAAGGACAAGTCAGCATTCATGGATTCTCTCCTGCATCTGCACTTACTGTGTGATCTGGTAAAATTAATGATTTTTCAAGCCATTAACTTTCCACACTAATCAGGAAAAGTTCACTCTCTGGCTGGACGTTCTGATATTGCTTAACATTATTAATTACTCCACTACTCTTAGGTGATGCGTTCTACAAGTAGTATCAAGTAAATATGACTAATATTAGCACTGTAATTATAACTACATTTTGGTTATGCCTACTATAGACCACTCCTCCCTTCCAAAGTAAAAGCATGCCAGGTAAGACATACTGTATGCTTTGATATAACTTCTAGTTTGTGAAGTGCAAATGACTTATGGAGAGCCTAATGACAATGTCACCTTATTGTACAAGCTGTATCATGGATATTACTATTATAGAGAGGACACAGTACAAGCTCTTTCCTTATCCTCATGTATTTTATTAATTTCTTTCATGCTTCTGGTTCAGATAAAGAGGAGTTACTTGCAGATACAGTGTAATATGGTCAGAAATGCTACAATGCATTCATATTTCATTGACACTACTTCTAATCACAGCTAAGCACTTGCACTCCAGGAGAGGTACAGAGTCAGACAATGCCTGATACGTAGAGATTCCTCTCTGTCTTTCCTTTCAGTACGTTTTATCTAGCCTAAGGAAGTAGACTGCTTATCTTCATAATGCATTTTCATCTTCTACTACCGTAAGACTAAGCTTTTCTTAGCTTGCCTATAAATGAATACATGTAATTTTTTATTGGGTGCTAATTTGAATCTGGTCACTGACTACCAAGACTCTATTGTTTTAAGTCACAGAACTCATTTACGCTAATCTTGTGTTTTTTTTTCTTGTGTACTTTGTATTTTACACAGGAATGTATTTATAAAAATACTACCTATGTAATATATTGATCATTAAATACACATTACCACTGCTGCTTATTCTGAAAACAGAATTTCTTCCCATTTTGAATGAGTAAATAAAGAATAAGAAACGGTATTTAAAAAAATTGGATCCATATTACAAAATAGAATCCAATAACCAAGAAAACTGAGCAACAGTGAGGTCCGTCTGGGAATAATCTAACTGGGAGTAATAGTCTCAGAAGCAAAAAAATATTCAATGTTTTTGACTGTGATTATTTGAAATGAAAAATCTATGCCATAGTAAACTGACAGTTTCTGATCACAAATCTCAAATCACACACTACGGTTTTCTTTAGTCTTACTGCTAGCATGAAGTAGATATATTTACAGTTACTTAAAAGCTTCACATTGCTAGACTCTCTATTGCATACATTGCAGAAGCTTCTCACGTTAGCAAGGCAGCCACTGGCAAGCAAAACACAACGTTTACCGCAACAAATAAATCTGCTTGTGAGCATGATTCCTGTCTTGTTTAAATGCTGTTTTAACACAGTAGGTTAGTAGGCTCCATGTAGTATGCAAGAGAATAAAGACATTCCTGACAGCAGCTGAGATGAAATGAAGGTCAAACTGCCTACTATATTCCACAATATGTAAATGTATGGTCTTCAGTGAGAAAGGTCTTCATTTTAACCCTTACCTAGTAAGCACTAAGAAAGAATAGATTATGGTATGCAGTTAATTACTGGCAGTAACCAAGATGCTTTAAAAACACAACCTTGACTATTAATGGCTACTTCAAGCCACTTGCCCAATTTTCCAGCTAAACTGAATTAGAGATGAGCAGCCATCTACACAATTGGGGTGTGCTCACTGAAATGCAGACATTTTCTGAAATATCACAGGCATATATGTGATCATGCAAGCAAACCTAATGTTGTTCTTAAAACATCGCAGTCCCATGAAACAACCACATTTACACAGCAGAGCACATATGCTACCATTTGATTATGGGATAAACACATACAGGACACAGGAGGGACACATCTGGAAAAAGATGGTGGCAAAAAAAGAGTGGATTGCATGCCTATCTGGCCACAGCCTGATGGACGAGGTTAGGTACTTCTGTCCAAGCACAGGATTAATGATGGAGTGAGAAACAAAGTACAGCCTGGGAACTAACCATCTGAAGCAGCAGTGAAAAACCACAACAAAAAAATGAAGAACTGTTTGGAAAAAGCTATTAGAAGTTATGGTGTAAACAACACTGGAATTATCTACCTCCTGACGCCCAGCATTTTTAGTCAGGTCTGCAGCCTGACTACCTGGAGACCTGAATAACAGGCTGGGACTGACAGGCTGACTGTTCTCTAATGCTGCAGCTTCAGGAGACTGAACAGATCAGGCTGCAAAGTGACTCATCTTTTTTTTTTTTTTTTTTTTATCATTTATACATTATCAGAAGACATTGGTCATAGTTTTTCAGATATGATTCTTAGTAACTTCCATCCATGTCTTTGGCAGTGTAAGATTTGATATTGTTATATGTGATCTGACTGGGACGACAAACCTTGAAAACTTGGGGAAACAGCAGATAACTAAGAATCCCGCAGTAAAGTACTTCACCACCAACAAGATGTTCACCATTGCTTCAGCACATTCCCTGATTCCTGTAACCACATCCACAATCTAGATTAGAAGGAAAAAACGGCAGTATATTTTTTGTGAAGACCTTAACATTGAAGAACATTCTCCATTTTTAGTGTTACCAAAAAAAAAAAAAAAAAAAAAAAAACACAAAAAACCCACACCCTTACTTTAATGATCTCTATGAGGAACAGAGAATTTTTTTTTTTTCCTTCTAGAAGCATCTGAAAGAATATATGTTGCATTTATCTTTATTAATAGATGGCAAATCAGATCTGGTCTCCATCATTATTTTATGTATTTGACATCCTTTATTTTGCACATTGTGTCCAGCTCTGGGCTCCCGAGTTCAAAAAAGACAGGGATCTTCTAGAAAGAGTCCAGCAGAGGGCCACAAAGATGATTAAGGGACTGGAGCATCTCCCGTATGAGGAAAAGCTGAGTAACCTGGGTCTGTTTAACCTGAGGAAAAGAAGACTGAAGGGGGATCTGATTGATGTTTATAAATATCTGAAGGGAAGCGAGATGCAAATGGATGAGGCCAGGCTCTTGGTGGTGGGCAGCAATAGGACAAAGGAGTAATGGCCTAAAACTCGAACATAAGAAGTTCCATACAAACATGCGGAAGAAGTTTTTTATGGTAAGGGTGATGGAGCGCTGGAACAAGCTGCCCAGAGGGGATGTGGAGTATCCTTCTATGGAGATATTCAAGACCTATCTGGACGCCTAACTGTGTGATCTGTTGTAGGGAACCTGCTTTAGCAGGGAGTTGGACTCAAGGATCTCTTGAGGTCTGTTCCAACCCCTGTGATTTTGTGATTTTTTTTTTCCAAAAAATCTTACCTAAAAATGTTAAACTTTGATTATTAAAAAAATATGGTTACCTTAATATTTTTATCTCACCAACACAAATCTACAGCAAAAGTACTGGCAGCTCACCTCTCATCATCTTGTCTCTGTCTCAGATGGGCTGTCATTAAATACTAATTAAGCTTCACATTTCACAGTTTAACCTGAGGCCAAAAGAAATTTCTAAAAGACCAGTGAATAAACAGGAAAACCAGAAGAAGTCAGGGACCATAACTTCTAGCCCACAGTTTTCATTTCCAGAGTATGTTTATTTCCCATAAAACATATGATACAGTGCATTTTATGGTATATGTTACATCACTTAATGACCTGCTGCTGAAGTTGCTCCATATATACATACGGAGAATCTAATCCAGATCCTGCTAAAATCACTGAATTTTCCCAGTGAATCCTGTGGTAAACATTCAAGTATAAATATGTCACTGAAAGCACATGGAATCAAATGGAGGAAAGTTTTCTCCAACCTCAGTCAGACCGTCAGTCTCAATGTCTAAGACCGCAAGCTAGACAGAACAAAAAACATTGTCAAAAATAGGCTTGTACACTTCAAGAAAAGGGCTGCCTTTCACAAGTCCTTATTTAGGAAGAAAGATCGTTACAAGAGCAATATAAAATTCCCAAGCCTCCACATCTCAGTTCTAGGCGTTAATGGTGCTGATCGGTCATTTAATCTAGTCTCAAACTGCGGCTTCTAAATTGAATGTTTGTTACCCTGGATTTCAGCACTTCTACAGAGGTTGCTCTGAAAGTAGTGTCTCCCTTTTATTTACATGGAAGCAACAACAGATACAAAGAACACAAAAACACTATTTGATTTGAGCAAATTCTCAGCTACAAGGCACTATTTTTCAATATAGTCACCACCACTAGTTGACTCACATGGATGAGATGATCAAGAATCTTCATTTCATGCTGTGACAGCTGTGCATGACTGTCTGGAACGTGGTTTGTTTTTCACATTGCTGTTATCACTGCTGAAACACACCACCCACCCCTCACTGTGCTCACATTCACTGTTTGGTCTCCAAAAATGTTCAGCAAGTGCCAATGAATGTCAATGGGTGCAATTTTTTCTGCAGGGAGGAATTCAGTGACACACCTTTGCTTCACGCACACTTCCATGTCAGATGCCATTGTATCAAACTGCCCCTCTGCTGCTACCCGTCATGCAGCAACAAAATGTAATGGAGTATTGGTGGGAAGGTTCAACCTCAACTGCCCTACCACCAGCATCCACTTCTGATGTCATGGGGCAACATAATAAAATAGGAGGCATTACTTTCAGAGCAGCCCATGTATATCTTACCACAAAAAGCATAAAATCAGTTATTTTTGCAGAAATTCAAAACATTGTTCTTATTTATATCTCCACACTTAATGAAACAAATACTCTCTAATACAAAGACCCACAAATGCATTTTCTGTCTTTGACACACAGTGACATGTTGTCCAGGCAGTTCAGTTATAAGCTATCCTACCCCAAGTGAAATCAGGTCAGAATAAGTCAGACAGAGTCAAATAATACAAGAAAAGATGATGCTGGTTTAGTAAAGTTGGCCTTTACAGTTTGCTGTATGCTGAAGGAGTAAAGAAAATTGATAGCGTTAAAGCAAAGTACAAATTAATAGCAAGAGAGTACCTTCAGAATATGAAATACTCAAAATAAATAGAAAAAATCCCATACAGACTCAGAGTTTTCTTCTCCACCAACTACATTAATCTCTTACATAAAACTCCTAATTCAATTATTTTGAAATACCGGGAAATATAAGCATGTAGTTTGTAATAAACTCCAAACACACACACAGACACAAAAAAACCATTATGGATATTCAAAACAGCAATGTTATCTGAATATTCAACAAATTTATCTGTTCTACAAAATCACTGGCAAATTTAAAAATAATCACTATTCTGAGGCTTGATTTTGGGAGGTACTAAATGCCAGTGATGAACCAAGTATCTCTGACAGAGTTTGACCTTACAGAGCATAGTGCCTTTAGAAACTACCTAGCAAACTACTCATTAAAATAGCTACTGCATAATGTTGCCCGAGTATTTCTCTATTTAAATTCTGTATATGTTGCTCAGTGAGATCCCTCAGCCTACTGATTAATATAAAAACCAGTAACATCTTGTATATAATAGACTTGATTCCTCCTCAGTATCAAAATATTTTGATCTTAATTAGTGTATACAACAAAGTTCTAAGACAATACTTAGTCATTAGTGTGAGATAATGTTCATTGTAGAATTTAAAAGTTTGTTTAGAAAATGAAAACTGAAAAGATGTCTCTTCTGAAAGAAAGGCAAAGAAAAATTGTTTTCAGTTTTTTTTACTACAGGGGATATCCTACTATGAATCAAACCAATAAGATCATCAAGTTCTGCTCTTAAAATCTGTCCATTTGTAGTTTTTCGGACGGTTCAAGTTGCAAGCACTTGGAGAAAAGAATCTAAGTTATGTCTTTTACCCATTTTCAGTACAACGTAATCTGTGAAGTAGCATATTAAAAAAAGTGGACCTCTGCTTGGGTAACACCCTTTACCAAAGGAGCATGATAAACCTAGCTTGACCTTCCCATCTGTTGTGCTTTCACATGCAATTCCAGTGATTCACTGACACTATTTATAGAGTTATTCTCTACTGTAAATAATTGTTATGCCTTATGTGAAGTCTGAGTAGGACTGAGACGTTAACTTTCATCTGATAGATGGTTCTGTTTCTAGATGAGTTTCATTTTTAGGGCTATCGTATGGCATGTTTTGGATCCTACTGCTTGCAGGTCTTGTATCTGTGTACTGTATTTGCCCTATGACATAAAGCCTTAGGATGAGAAGAAAAAGATATACTGAACTGTAAAATGCTGAACTAAACAACAAAATAAAATGTAATCAAACTCACAGTTAAGCTACATTTAATTTAGTTTACTGATGTCCCACATCTGCAATTCAGTAAAGTTCACAATTGTTGCATTGCACATCTGTGGTTTAAAGCCTCTCTTTGCACACAACACACTGGCAGCAAAGCAAAAACGATTAACTTTTATATGCCTTTAACATATGGACCAGTCAGAAGTAGGAAAGCCTCTGTTCTGAGTGAAAATATACAGCTTCCATTAACTTGACCCAAATTCTTACAAAATGTAAATTCTGATTCATCTATAAGTAGTGGGATTATAATTACAATGGCTTTGTTTCCAATTCATTTGACTTAGAGTGCCTGCAGTTATTTCTTAGAGGTGAAAATACTAACACAAAAGTTCCACTCTAAGTAGAATTTACTGCAGGATAAATTTGCAAAATTAAGATGTATTTGAGTCTCTCACTCTATTGTGATGTATGGAATTAAAAGAAAAAATCCACTAAGCCCAGATGGAAACAGGCTGTATTTCAGTGAGCAAGCCTGACATAGACCAAACCAGGAGTCTTGACCCTACCTAGCACCAGAGGAAGCACTTGCATTCAGTAGGAGAGCGCAGTAATGTGGTTCCATCAAAAACAGTCAAAGCACTGAAGATTTTAACTGGCCAAGATTTCACCCTGTGCCCAGTAGTTTCCTTTCATGAGACTGAAATAAAAGAAACACTACCCACTTTGAGAAATTGCCAAAGAATGGTGAAAAGTAACTCTACCATGATTTTGCAAAAAGCCCTAGTTCTTGTGTATGTTAGCGTGCATAAAGAAAGCCTGGCACATTTTATCCACATTCTTTCTCTGCATGTGGTCTGTCTGCTCTTTTTTTAAAAAATGGGATATACATTGTTTATCATTAATTTTTGTCTGAGGGCTCTATGTAGGGCAGGAGATGCAAAGGCACAAAGAAAACAAACCATAAGTCAATACTGAGGAAGGGAAGTGACCTTTAAGCAGGTTAATTCTAATTAATTTGTTTTTGAAAAAAAATCTATTTTCCTTAATCTTTGGATGAAAATTCTCCCTTGTTAAAATATCCTAACACTATGGTGAAGGTTGTAAAAACCTTCACGCCAGTTCTCTCTAGCTCATGTATCTAAAGACTATGAACAAGATGAGTTTATTAACCCTGCATGATATATAAATTGTACACTCTGATTGTGTGCGCAATACCCAATACTACTAAAATTATCAGAGGTGATGTTGCTATATCAGTTCTGGTACTCAGCTCTGTTTAATCTACACAGCCAAGCCCAGTGCCTACACAGCCCCAGAACTGGGACAGAAATGCTTCTGTGGCGTCTCTACTCTGGGGGTGGAAGGCTGGAGTATTTTTCTTTTCCTCCCTGCAGGTGGCAAATCTCCCCCCATCTCTCCAGAAACGATCTAAGGTAGAACAGAGTCACTGCGACAAAAGCTCTAAAGGTGTGTGAATTTTCAAGGGGGAAAAAGCCTGCAGGGATTGTGTTTCAAAAGTAGAGAATGATGTGCTGCAACTTTTCTGAGATGAACACCCTCTCCTGCACCCTTCCTCTCTCCCCACAATCAGATCAGTTGGGGAACATAAAGTAAGAGCAAAAAGTGGAGGAGGAAGCTACGGTCACAAAAACTCCAGTGGTTTTAAAAACCTCAAGCACTCTAATGGTATCAGCATTTAAACGTGATACTGCAAAAATTCTTAAGTATTAGAACAGGGAGTCAAATGATCTGACTCTTCACTACTACCAGTAGTGAATGTACCAGGCCTCTCCTTAATCTTTTCAGTTAAACCCGCTTCTCTTTCAAGTGGACTCTTTTATAGATTGCATGATTTCTTTTCTCTCTAATGCATTAGCTGTGGCAGCAATAAACCAACATTACAAACAGGAATGCCTTATGAATGGAAACATGCATATTCAACTGTAGTTGTGGTAGACTTTTTTAAACGCTCAGTTTCTCTTTTATATTTGGAGTAAATTTTATTTTAGCTTTAGAATATACAGAATCCTCAGCACTAAAAAACTGTGCTTGTAGAAAAAGTGAGAAATACAGCAGCAGTTGAGAGAACTGAGAGGTTAAATAATAGTATATTCATTCAGGTCCCTAGAAAGTACAAACACTCCAAACTGCGCTGAATGCACCTAAGTTTCCACTGAAGGAAGAAAAAACAAGCTGGGCGATCTACAAAATTAATCCCGGAATGTTTGATTTAAGTTCTGGCATCTATATCACTAATTCTGTGCTCTTTTAACCATAAATCACTATTACAAATGTGCATTTAAAGTTCTGCTGTTAATTTCTGGCCTTTTAAACTACACATTCTGCTACTGTGAAACAGAAGCATTTGTTAAGAGGGGATAAGTACGTTTGATAAATTACAGGGATTAACATGATCTTAAATTAGTAAAAGAATTTAGTCTTTTTAATATTTATTTTCTTGCAGCTGCTCAGTTTTTGACAGTGGAAGACATGACAGTTATATAAATATACTTCAAACGGAAGATCTTCCTGGGGTGGGAAAGGCATCTTTTTGTTCTTACTGGTATTTAAGAACTACATTTCAGTGATTGGCAGACCCGCGTTAATAGTTTCAAATTCCCTCTTGCTTCTGGGATAGCACCATCTAGTGACTCTTACACATATTGGAGAGAGCTGCTTGGCAAAAACCATGTACACTGCAAATTCCAGAGCTAGTTGCAAGCAGATGTGAGAATGTGCTGTCACTCATCTTCAAACAAAACACCAGAGATACTGGCAGAAGGCTCGTTTCAAGTCAGGGTTACCTGGAGGGATGCAATATGGCTTCCATGTAAATTATTAACTTTCACATCAGTCAGTAATCAACAAAAAGCTGAAGAAAATTGTATCAAGATCATGCATCTTAATCTGTCTGTTTTCTGGCTTTAGAAATAAAGTACATATTGAGTGGAGGGAAGAAGGCTTAGAGGCAAGGGTAGAGCGTGATGGGAAATTTACACAGTGACTACTCTTTTGTTTACAAAATCTTCTTCGTAGAAAGTTAAGTGAATAGCATTACCTTTCTTCACTATGCAGAGATGAAGCAGCACTGCCAGTGATACCCTCTCTGCTCAGCCAAACCTCTCATTTATCTTGCAAGGTGCCAAAACTAAACCTGGCAACGATCTGATTTCAGAACACAGAGGCCCCAAAACAGGATGTGGGTGCCAATTATATTAGACAGCTGGAAAAAATTGAGCAAAATCACAAAGACTTTCAAAGAATAGCAATGACCTAAGAGACATAAGTTATTTTTATAACACCACGCGCGGGAACACATGCATAATGATTTTTACCAGGATGTCCTGTACTGACTTGACAGAAATACAGACAACACTCAACTTGTTGCTTGTACTCCACGAAAGGGTAAACTTTCTATTAGGGGAAGTAGAAACCACCCTATTCATTTAAGTAGGAAATAAGGAACATAAGAAAAGAAGAAGTGGAAATACACCAATGTGGTGAACATACATTGCTGCAATGAGAAGTATTTTCTTACTGAGCCTTTTATGCATCTTGGGCAAAATTCTCAGTTTAGTGTTGCTGTCACTGACATCATCTCTAGAAAGCCAGAGGCAGATAAACATGCAAAATTTACAATAATTGTGACTGATAACTCGGAGAAAGCACCTAATCTGTTTCATTCTGACAACAGCTCCAAGGTAGGAAATGGCTGGTAAAGAGGGAGGTGAGGCACATTTGACCCAACGTGAGCTTTCTTTTTGGCTTTGCTTGCTCCACCCAGCATAATAAATTCTTTTTACCAGTCTTTATTAAGGACTCAAATGTCAGAAGAAATAGACTCAAAGATTTGTGTTTCCTACTGAGGCAATAAACAATCCTACTCTACCTTAAACTACATCTTCCTTCATCTAAGCTTGTCACAGCTGAAAGGAGAAGCAGATTCCTTAGTGGATTCTCACCTCTCCGGGACCTCTAAAATTGTAACTTGAAGGGAAGTAATCCAGAGCCTTCTGATTACAGGAAAAGAACAGAGTAGTAGGAATCTATCCTATGTAGAATATAAACAGATATTTTGCTATCAGTTACACATGTACAAAGAATGTTCCTATATCTGGGTTCCTCCAGATGTTCTTTTTCTATGTAGAAGTCTCAGGATAGGTTAAGGACAATACCAGAGGCTGTGACTGGACTACCAAGTTTCCAGAAATCACAGACAGATATGCTGCACCGGCACTGAATTGTACCTACAGCCTATACACAGTGAGACTACACACCACTACCTAGTGCACGTATATTTATTTCTACCCAGAATATTTTTCATAGAAATACAACCATCACACTTGCTTATATTGCATCAGACCAAAATAATTTTTCAATATAATGCAATGCATTCTATTTGAATTATTCCTTATTGTTACATCTTCTTCTTATTAATTATGAAGAAAGACCTTTAAGAACATGGAAAGCATTGACTGACATTTTTAATGTGTACATTTCTTGTTTCGTTGGCATGTATACTGCATTTATACCTGTCACTAGTATTCTGGCATCGATGCACAGAGAAAGCAAATTTTATCTCATGGTTTTATTTAGCCACAGATTTGTGCACTATTAAGTAAGTCAGTGTCAACAAGCTTAAGATAAACGGAATTAATGAATCCTAGCAGATTAGTATGCATACTTCAAAATTTGTAAGACACTTTTTTATGTACTGCACCTATGAATCTAAACAGATGAGTATTATCTCCAAACTAACAACCTACGTTACATGATTTAGAAATTGTAAGAAGTGCTACACAAGAATCTATCAACTGAACTTAAGTTAGCAAAGGACAAAAAACCAAGACACATTCTCATTCTGCTTTCAAAATGAGTTCCATACAGTCTCCCTTTCTCTTGAACAGTGGATGAATCTTGCCTCCTGGGTTGATGGCCACATACGTATTAAAAAAATATATCAATACTACTATTATTTAACATTTTAGATATCTAGGAAACTTTCAACAGCAGAAAGAGCTGAAAAGCAGAGTTTTGTCCAGAAAAAAACTAGATTTTCAAAGGAGGACGTAGCTGAAAATGTTGCAAAGTAAGTAAAGCTGTTGCAGAAAGTACCTGTTTTAGTTAACGGGCTAGAAAACAGCTGCTGTAGAAGTTTGTTCTCTGAAGTCCTCAACACCACCACTACATCAGCAGGAAGAGTGTCTCTATTCTTCTCAAGAAAAGCAGAGGCATCATATAATACCTAGCACGGGAAATAGCATCAGATATGTTGCCAAAAAGTGTTCCCAAAAAATAACATGTTTTTTAAAGTGCAAACAGTCAAGATGACCTCTTCGACCAGTTAGTTCAGCGCTGACAAGCCAGTGAATTATCTGCAAAGGACTTAGAAGTGTACAGCTAACACAGAGTCTTCAACATGTGAACCATATTAAAAACAAACCAAAACATCTGTATTAATCATATGTCACTTCAGATCAAATTGGGTTTTAGTCACATTATATTACGCTTTGTCACATCAAACTGTGGGATGCATGAAGTAATATAGCAGAGATACCTCATTAAAGCTTAAGTTGACAGTTTACATCTGAAATAAGAAATGGTTCTCAGGGAGTCAAATTTTATTTGTTGCCTGCAACAAACTGATCTGAAACAGGAGTAAATTTCAGATGTAGATTGTTGTCAAGAGGTCTGTTAAACGGGCTTCTTAATACTTCCAAAATGTCAGTAGGAAAAGTAAACATTCATCATTTCTTTCCACATGCTAGGGCACAATAGTTTTGATTCTATCTAATACTTCAGTAGACAATTTTATTTTCCTTTTTAAAAATTATTTTTCTTATCTTTCATAGACATTAATGCCTGGCTATTTGTAATCATATAAGAATCTGTTAAATTTTCCTTAATCTTTTTTTTTCTTTAAAAAAGCTGCTCTAATATTTAAACTGGTTTTATTATTACCAGCAATATTCCTTCCTAGCCTAAAACACTGGAGTCCATGAGTTTCCAGAGAAACTGAGTGTTCTGCTCCATGACTAGTCAGTAATGCTTTTATGACTTGGCCATTTGGGGACAAAGAATTTATTAAACTTGTGTGAAATGTTCCAGTTATTCTTAACAGGCCAGAAAGCTGGACCAAGTTTATTAGAGCATATCATAACATTTTTGACTCTTTATAATGAGCCATAGAACAGACTTTACTAATAACTAAATAAAACATTGTTATTTTATTTTCACTTTGTTTGTGAATGAAGATTTGCACCTGAATTCACAAGCAAAACTCATGTTACATGAAACAATTGAACAATCATTCCCATATAAAGTAATAGGTGAACTGCTGAGAACAAGGTTGATGCTGTGGAGTATAGAAAGTTATCTGTGTTAGCAAAAATTACACCAGTAAGTCTTTCCAATGCTCTCTGCAGGATTTTAAGTTCTATTGAAGACACTGTTATACACTGCCTTTACATATACATATAAATATACATATGGTCACATACAGAACGACTGTGGCGTTCACACAATGTTAAAAATTGTGTAGCCTGTACAGGTTCCAGAGTTGTTCCTTTAAAAAACATCATAGTCGTGGTGTTTCTGGTGCCAGAATTCTTTCAGAACAAAAGGTGGCTTCTGTCCATCTAATTTCTAATAGAGTGCTAAGGATAGGTTCTAGAATGGACTGCGTCACACAGAAACTTTATCATAGATTCTATGTTTCTGTAAACTTCATCATTTTGTCTATTAAAGTGAGGAAAAGGCAATAACCCTGGTTGAAACAGATAATGACCACAACACTATGATTTTAACTAAATAAAAATCACATGACCTCACCTTTCCAGCATAGTGCTGAATACCAAATGACAGTTCCACTCCTTTTGGTCTCCAGAAGTATTTGCATCGTAAGTTATCTTCAAATTTATCTAAACATTTGAGAAGTGAAGTTGATAAAAATGAATTACAGTGGTTAAGTAAAATCTCCATCCTAATTAAGGCTTGCTTCCTGCTCAAGAACCCAGAACTACTGTAAGGACATCTACTGTCAGATTACCCAGTAATAACTATGTGCCATCTTCATGCTTTCTTCCAAGCTGCTGCTAGTGGATGGAATAACTCATTCAAAACTAGCCCAGCAATAACGTACTTCAAATCTCTGTTCTTGCACAGTTTTGTGCATGGGAAACTATTAAACAGCTGGGGTCAGTGAGAGGGAATGAGGATTTCTCATATTTTGTATTGAAATTTCTTTATATATATATATACACACATATAAATATGTACGCGTACATACATGTATGTGTACAAATTTGGAGGTGGGTTTATTTCAACTGTGCGCATTCAGATCTGTGCATAGACCTGGCCTAAGTGGTTATTTCTATTTTTCCTGTCTTCCTTTCCGCATTTATTTTGCTCTGTGCATCAAGATTTAAATATATGTCAATGTTTTCAGGTCAGGACCGTCTTCCACTTGCCTTTGTATGCCTACAGGAAAAAAAAAAAAAAAAGGCTTCTCTCCAAAATCTTTCTGCTTCTTGTGATATACCTCTGAAGAGCTGACAGAAAAAGAAATTAGTGCTGATACTGTAAAACTTGCTATTGTATTTCTTTATCTGTACATGCAACTAGAGATCCAAGGCCAGAATCAATTGATAAAATTATCCGTCACTTTGTGTGGGTCAGACAATACTACAAAAATATTTTTTTTCTGATGTTATAAACCATTAGCGTTTTATTTTCTATTAATTTTCTTTCTGCGTTATCTTTCTATTAATGTTTAACCAAGCTTGAGAATCTTTCTATTTAAAGCAAAAAGAATTAAGCTCAGAATTTTGGCAGGTTGCAGGGCAGGAGAGGGGGCAGACTTTGAGGTGGGAGGGTGGGAATTAGTGATGGTCTGGCACATCTAGAGTGGGCAAAATATCTCAGTTGCTGTCTCCTTGACACTTTGAAAGTGCAAGTTCAATATTTGAGATTAACAGTTTTATAGGATCCACAGGGAGGCTCACAGTTTTAGTACACAAATAAGAACTGGAATGAAACCACAGCATTCATTCTGTCTTTGGCCTCATTTCAAGTTGCAGCCCAGAAGTGAAAAATCTTGTGCATATATCATGCAATTTACCTGGCAGTTGTAATTTTTCTCTGAGTGTTTGAATCCCTGCTACAACATCCGATTGAACAAACTGAAATTCTGTTACGTACCACAGGGAAAAATGAAGTTCTAGTAAATAAAAGCAGGACAACATTTTTAAACATAGCATGCACTACATGTTTTAAAGTTTGTGCCAAGATTTGTTAAGACATACATAAACTATGCATGAAGGAAGGGAAATATTCAGCCAGATGGCACACAAGAAATAACACACACTTTCTATTTATGATGAGATAATCTGCAGTGAAGTAATATTTTCTAATTGGATAAACATGGGCCTGCAATCCTGGGAGATCTTAGCTTTACTCTCAACACTAATGATAACTCACAGGGTGGTCCTAGACACACGTTCTGCAATGTCTCAGCCTTCCCTTTTAAATGCTGATAAAAGTCTCTTGATGTACCTCACATACAGGGACAAGACAGAGGTTATTTTCTTAAAACACTGAAGACAAGCCCTTGACACAAGATATGTAAAATAACTTTTGCAATGTAAAAAACATGTGAGGCATAGAAGCACAGTGAAGCGCAATGAAAAACATACTCAAACTGTCAAACAAAATGGCATGGCCTCAGTACGACAATTACGCTAGAAAAGCTTAAGTAAAAATACCGCACCATGCTCTCAAAATACATGAATTGTTTGCCAGGATTTTTGTTTGCTCATACCAACTAACGTTAGGTCTGTTGCCTGAGGAAATCGACTTTCTTCATCCAGTAGAGAAAGGAGACCCATGGGTTTCTGGAGGAACATATCTAGAAGTGGACGGTTGTCCTCATACTCCACTGCAGCAGCATCAATTCCCTCGTTCTGATATTCAATCTGCAAAGTCACCAAAGTTTTAATATTGAACCAGTAAAATCAAAACCATTTCCACATTTATGATGCATGGGAATACTCTATAGGCCCCATCAACATTATTTACAAAACAGCTACAACTATGCTGAAAGATGTGATCATTACTTACATTTAAATTCCACAACCATTTTATAGTTTATAATGTATTTTTGAATATGATCTATGGGTCAAGATGGCTGACTCAGCTAGACTTCATGAGAGCTGAATTTACCTGTTCAAGTGCAAAAATATGTTGATTGAAATAAAACTGGATCTGCTCATTAGCAATATTTATGCACAGCTGTTCAAAGGAATTTCTTGCGAAGTTCTCGAATCCAAATATATCTAGTATACCAACATTCATCCCATTTTCAGTATTGCTGCATGTGAAAAGTCAAAAAAGATTCAGTATGGGCAACATCTAGTTAAGATCAAAATAAACATGGTAACTAAGGTTGCACAATCAATTCAATTTGCTGCAAAAACAGAAGAAAAAAAGTGTATTTGAATTTATAACAATTTGTGCATTTGTTGAGAATCCTAACACTTTGGTTTTCCATTTGTCTTTTACAAATTGCCATGAAGAAGAAAAAGAGAATCATAACTACTTAATAACAGACTTCAGAAATGTATTAAAATAAGTGGTTTCAGTAAGCAGATCCCGACCCAAGCCTACTGACAGCTCCTCCAGGTAGATGAAAGGTGCCAAGCTCTACTAGTATGTTTTTGCTACACCCAGACAGCAAGGCAATTACCAAATCTGCTGCTGCTACAGCAGGATTCTTAAAAGGCCATGTGTTAGCTTGCTAGCTTATTTATACTCATACCACAGTCATCACTGGAAACGCAAGAGCGGATTGCGTTTCTGCATGGTATAATAAAGTGCCAAGTAGGGATCTCCAAGCTATCTCACAAGAAAAAGCACAGCCTATTAACTTGGTGCCTCGGCACAGTTATATTAATAATGCAGTACATAGGTTCATTCACAGCCTGCCTGTACACAATACCACATTCTGTCATGTAGACATGCTCTGAAAGGGAGAATATTGTATGCTAAACTTCTCCTCACTTTGGCTTCTGCCTAAAACAAAGAGATTCAGATTACAGTCAGAAATAGCAACTGTTTATATTCAGTGCAATGAAGAGGAACTGGAGGTCGAAAAACTCCCAAGATACCTTTCTCTATCTTGGTGCTGTCAAGGATGAGTGAAATATCTCTAGTGGAATTCAGAACTAGCATCTTTAAGTTATATTTGCAATAATTATTCCACATATTATATGTCCTACTACAGTACTGTTTCCCTCCATGCATTCTCCAGTCTCCCAGCATGGAAGCAGAAGTACTGTAGTTAGTAAAAACATTTTGACATCACCTAAGGGGTTCACTTATTTTTAGAAATCTCTACAGCTGCTTGAAAAGAGCAAAGCGACTGGATCATTACCTGACAATGAAAACACTATTGATTACAACCCAATCTGTATTTATTACTAATTAACAATGGCAGAAGTACTGGAAGGACTGTGAAAACATACTAATGTTTTCAGCGTACTGCAAATACTGACTGGCCATTGGTATGATTTTAATGTTCTCTACATACGAAGAACCTTTTTAAAGAATTTTACATAATTTTAATGATCTAGTTTCCAATGACTTCAGTAGCTAAATTCCACTCAGCTCTTTAAGAGTGTTGGGTTAATGTCCTGGAAACAGAATTCAGTATCACAGCATGAAAGCCATTTTGAAGCCTTAGCCAAAATAAACACAGCATCTCTTCTGCAAAATCAAAAATATACAAATGGATGAACCCATCAAAGACATACACACAGTAAATACAAATGATTCAGTGATGTGTAACTTGCCATATATTTTTATCTGGCTGAAGCAGCGTATTAATACGATTTACGATCCAGCTGAAGAGTCGACCATAAAGTGCTTTAGACATGGCATCTCGCACGTCAGCTGCTTTGTCCACAGTGTTTGTTCGGATAATAGTCTCCCCTCGTGTTACAACACAGTGGGAGGTTAGGGCCTCTTGCAGTTCTTCTGACCCAATACTTAGTAGTGCAGCAGCTAAAAGACAGTATAGAAAATACACATAAATTATGACATGGAAATCACTAGCATTGCCTGTTACCACAAGTTACAGATTCTCACAAATACAGTCCAATGCCATTTGTAGAGCTGACCATGTTAAAATTTATTTACCATTATCTAAGGCTTCTGGGTTTGGAACTTCACTTTTATCTGTTTGGTGTTGTGAAGAAATGGCAGCAAACTCAATGTTTCCAGTATTTAAGATTCCAGTCAGAATTCTGTACACTGAGTACACTTCCTGTCAAAATGACAAAAAGTACTCTTAAGGAATCCAATTAAATATGTACATCAAATTTCATTTATGAAAGAAAAAGGTGAGCATTGTGATTAAAGTTTGCAGATTCCTTGCAGAAGGAAGCTCTTATTTACACATAAAAAGATTCTATAGAACTGTGAATGGACTTGCCTAACTACAAACGGAGACCTCTAGCTGGTCCTGGCTTCCAGGTGTGTAGCTTTACTTTCATAATTCATTTATATTAGAAGAGAGATTCTGTGGCATGCTGTGTATTCACAGAGCCAAATGGCAGCCTGAGCACAAGCAGCACTGGAGGTTGTTTTAAAAAGGTCAGTAATGGTTTAGCAACTGGATATCTTACTTCATCAGTGAATCCTATAATTCTAAAGCAATGCTGAATTGCTTCGAATTGTCTTCCATAGGAATCCTTGGTAACAATATCGTGCATTACTCTTCCAGTTTCATTATCAATGTATCTAAAGAGAGTGAAAGAAAGCACTAAGTAGGTGATACGTCAGTACAACCTACAGTGACTGTAATGCAACTACACCATTAATTGGAAAAAAAAATTATTTGTATATCTTTCAATTAAATATTTTGGTACTAGTTCATAAGACGTTTTTGTTTCTGTTGCACTTACTCTTGCTTACTCTTTGTTAATAATCTGTTCATAGTGTAACCAACATTTTACCCACACGCTCTCACCCAATATAGAATCATATAGATCAGGTGCTCTCCAGGTACAAATATCAATTAAAAAACACAACTTCAAAAAATATTTGGAGTTCTTGTACTGCAAGAAAGCACAAGGTGATTGTCCTAATCTAAACGTATGATAAAATATTTATATAGTAATGAGAATGATTTTTCCTTCTCCCTAAATGGTTCAAGTTTTTAATAGAAATAATGTAATTCCTTACTGTCCATCCTTTTGTTTGCTTGGGAGGATTAAAAAGAAGATCCTTAAGGGATGTAGAATGATTACAACAATTAAAGGCATCGTACTGAAAGCTAGAGCTGATCAATAGGTAATTAAGTAGTTAAAACATGTAAGTGATAGTTACCTAGGAGGCTTTTTTTCAGGAAGTCTGTATTCAGAAAGTTTCTTCTGATGATAAAGGCCAGCATAAATATAATAAAATATATGGAAATTTTTCTCTCCCCTAGAAACAAAAAAGTATGTCTATAAAGCATGTATATTTGCAGTATCTTGTACAAGGTAAAAACAAAAGTCCTTATCATGAGCTCACTGAGATAGGTAGCAAATAATCAGGGCCAACAATAGGGGAGATAGGTAGCAAATGATTAGGGCCAATAATAGTGGAAGCCCAACTATAACTATTTCAGCTGCAAAACACAGAAAACCCACATAATCACATTATTCCTCCAAAAAAATAGAGCAAGTCTGGCTTTTGTTCCAAAATAACCAAACTATTCTTGTCATTAATAGTACTGTACAAAGGATTATTGCTTCAGCAGGAGACACTATTGGAAGCACTTAAATAGAAGTTTTTAGGGAATTAAACAGAATCTAAACATTACAAAAATGTGAAAGGACAGATGATTAGTACACCTACACAGCCTGTTTTATAACCCTTGATTTTTCAAGAAGATACTCAGAAATCTTTGCCCCCATTACAGCTCCTGTGGGTGTAAACATCATTTCCAGATATTTTCCAAAGCGACTTGAGTTGTCGTTGATGGCAGTGCAGGCATTCCCAAATGCTTCAACCAGAGGATTCACCTGAAGAATTTTCTCACGCAAAGCACGGTTATTGGCCTTGACAGAACAGATATAAATCAGAAGGACCATTAAAAGAATATATTGCCTACTCACAATCCAATCCCTGCTTAAGAAGCATAATATCCCATTATCACATTCTTATGGAGTTAGATACTCCATTAACCTTCCTATCTATATAATAAGGCCATACACAGAAAGGGAAATCACCTACAGGTAAGGAAAACCATATTCTTCCTTCTCCACAACTGTTTTATCTCTGAAGCTTCATATAATTTAGTTAAAGCACCAAAGACATCAAAAACTGAACAAAAAGAATATTACTTAAGACAGAAATCATACTACTACATATACTTGTTAACCTTACACACTTGATTTTCACACTATTTTGCAGTAGTAGCATTACTAGTAACATTTAAGAGTGTAAGAGCTTGTAAGATCAGAGCCAAAGCAAGATCTGTTATTTTTTATTGTACACATGAACAATGTTATAGGTCATTAACACTGCAGATAACTACTGGAGCTGGACATTTGGAATTTGTCACTTTCTCCTACACTGAATGGCTTGGCACATGCCATACTTTAATGGCATGATTCAGTACTCACAAATGCTTGATTAATCTGTCCCTGACTCAAGTGGGATAATTCACAAGAACAGTTTTAAGTATTAAACATTTAATAAAGTGGAAATATTAGGGAGTGGGGAGAATTTATTCATAGTTTTACATGATTGCTAGAAATACCTTTCCCAAGAAGGTCAAGTGTTGGACGATCAAATGGGCACTTTCTGTCTTTCCAGCACCACTTTCCCCACTGATGATAATGCACTGAAAATACAAACAAAACAGTAAGTGCACAGTTCACCACATGGTCGATAAATAGGTTTTCATCTGTTTCTGCTCCTATCTGTTACTTAATGTTTAGTACCAAAACTGTAAAATATCTTAGGAGTCAACTCTCTCAACTCCTTTCTGAAAGGTCATCATTCCTTTATTCCATAGATAACTAAAATTGGGGTTTGGAACTAGATGATCTTTGAGGTCCCTTCCAACCAAAGCTATTCTATGATTCTATAAAATGTACCTTGCAATGCCTGACAGAAATGGGTGTTCATGAGGTGGAGCAAGTGAAATTCTAAGCTCTAAGACGTACAAAGGAGTGACCTTATCTACAAAGCTAATCCATGCTACGCACATACAACCTTGTAAAAATCAGAAGATTGCCACACCTAGTTGATATGACTTAATTACAGTGCATCTGAGCTCATTTCATTGAGTTCATATAAATTAACTGAAAACCAAGGTAAGGCTGTATTTAATACACTCACCAAAAGTCTGCTCCTGGCACTAAAAACTATCATAAGGTTTGCTGCTCCATAGAGATCATCACGTAGGTGATGCTGATATTCAGACTAAAACAACAAACTGTCATCTAAACAATTCAGAAAAATATGCATATGTTCATTGGGTGATTCTGGGAGAACATATCCATATTCTTCTTGATTTTGGCAGACTCTGTATAATACATGACATTTTATAGGTTTTCCAAAGGCTTACAGACCCAGGAATTAGCTTGAAATTACTTGCGTTATACAGTGAACATACCAGATTTTGCTCGGAAAAGAGACAAAGTCTTACAATACTTGATACAGTGATGACTGATACAGAACTAAGCTTTGTGAAAAGGTTTGAACGGGATAACAGTTCTCTAGAGAACATTTTTTATGCTCCTAGAGAAAGATTATCCATTATTCCCTCTCCAGCCTGGAATATATGGAGGAATTTCAGCTGTTTTTTTTTTTTAATCAAATTTTTTTCTGCTTCTTGGTAACAAATAACACAACAATAGATTTATATGTTTGTGTTACCTAAAATTGTCTTAATTTACCTTAAAAGAGGAGTCACGTACAACAGTTTATGCAATTTAAAGCCCATGAGTTCCTGTAGAACTCATACTGGCCAGAACATGACTTGAGATTCCCCAGAAATGTTAGACCTGAAGTCAATTTTCAGGCTTCAAAAGAAATTACAAGGGAAGGCTGAATGGATAAACAAGCAGAATAAACACATTTTTGGTCTAGCTACACCAGGCATCTAGTGCATTTTTACCTGAAGAATGTGCATAACTGCTCAGTTAATGGAGATAAATATAATCCTGCAGTATTTTGCAAATAGCAAACTATACAAGCTAGCAGGCATGCCTGGATGCCTGCAAGTAATTATTAGCTATCTTTGCATAAAGGTTTAGATCTAAATGCAAATTACTTCCTAAGAAGGTAGGAAGGATATATAACGTTAAAGATCTAAAAGTTAGCCTGATGTACTGATGACAAAATTGATTTTTCTCTCCAGATAACAATATATGAAATAATTATTAGGCCCCATTACTCATGTACATACAACACATCACATTACAAAGAGTGCAAAATTACAGAATATACTTTGAAGAATATAATAAAAAGGAATCTAACTTCTGCAGCAAAATATTTCATTCTCATTAAAATAAATGCAAGATGTGCGTACTCATTACATTCCTTGCTTGCTCATTACATTGCTTGCTACTTTATTCAATGGAAGAGCAGTTCCAACTTTGTTAACCCGCTAAAGTATTGAGACTCCCCTATTTTACATAGGTATAAGTGATTACAATATCTAGAGCAAGACAGGCTAGAATCGAAGTGTAGTGCAACAGCCTGTGACTGGTGTCAACTACCAGCAATTCATGGGCATCCAGGAAACTATAAGGTTAGGCAGCACTTCTATTTGATCTACTTAACCTTGTATATAATCTTTTATGCTACTACGTCCTCTTCAAAAGTCCCAAACCCAACTAGATTTTGCTGGTTTTCGTATATAGGAATAAAAGACTTACTGAAAAAATATCTCAGAGTACAACATAATAGAACGTTAGCCACATTTATAGCACAGTGACACTATGATTAATGCGAAATCAAAAATACAGTGAATATTTTTACCTGATCTTTGCTGAACGCCACCATATTTTGGTAGGCAGCATCTGCAGAGGCAAATATGTGGGGGGGATTGGATGAACGCTTCATACCATGGTAAAGCTTGGAGAACTAGATTATGAAAAAAACACAACAATCAAGATACACAATTTAACAGTACAATTAGGATCTGAAAAGGAGAATAGTGACTATCTTCTGCCTGCTAACCCAGAAGGAAGGTAGTTGCCTGTTCTACTACAAAATTCTGACTGAAGAGTGGTAATTCTTGGCATTGCCCACATTGAAATGCATTTCAATATTTCTTTTACAAGATGGTGAGGAGACCTGTATCACAAGGAAAAGAATTTCAAACCAAAGCATTTAAGCAGGGAAATATCCATATTGTACCAAAGAAACTGCAAAGATAAAAGTGAAGTTGGAATCTAGTTCCTCTGCCTGCAGCCCTGATTTAGATACCCATGGAGACGAAGATTTATGGCTCCACCACTCTTCATATTCAGAGAGAATTAAGTTGTTTCTTTCTTTACAGCATTCGATTCTCTCATTTCTTTTAAGCCACAACTGATAGCACAGAACATGTAATAACCAGTCAGTACAATTGTTTAGAAAGCAACAGACTCAGCATGAGGTAGTTCATATAACCATCTTCTGTTTCCCAGAAGAAAGCCCTAGATGCCAGACAAGAGGAACAGCTGTGGCTGGGGCAATCTTCAGCCCGCCTGTGGAATTTGTGTCACCAAGCAGATAGCACTTAAATCGAACAGGACTAAATTGGAAGTAAAAATAGAATACAATTTGTAGACACAATTTTTTGGAAGGAAAGACTGCGGTTTAATCTGCACTCCCACCATCTAAGTATTTTAGCCAGTAGTGTTAATACAAAATGTAAAGCAAGTACTGTCCACATCTTCGAGTTTCTCTTACCTGCGGAGAGTAAATGCTGAGATTCTGGAAAGGGTTTAAGGCTATTAAAATATCTCCAACATATGTATAAATTTGTAAGTCAGCATAGCGTTTCTGCAGCTGATGGATAATTGTATCCTGAGAATATTAGAAAAAAATTGATCGTTAAGAAGTATTTTCCCAGTCAATAAGATTTTTGTAAATATACTGAAAACATCAATAAGAGGTATGTACAATAAGTGTTACTAATTATTTCTCAAGCACCAACATCACAAAATTAAAAAAATATTTTCAAACTTTTCACTAATGCCATAAATCTAAGTTAAATAGCACATCCTACTACCAGATTAATATGTATTCTATTACATCAGTTCAAGAAGTAAACTTCCTGAAGATAAAATGGCCATGCAGATTGTTTCTGCACTTCACAGTACATTTCCATTTAATTTTTTATTTGACCATGAAACAAGAATAGTAATTTTTCAATGATTAATTTTTTACCAGTAGTAAGAGTTTGTTTTAAATGGGATGCTAAAATAATGCACAATTATGTCTTTTTCTTACTGGCATGCAAGTTAAGGATTCTCAGAAAAAAAAGTTACAGATACTCTGCACATAGGTGATATAATGAAATATGCAGCTGATGTTGTTTTACCATGTTTTACTCAGAAGCTGTAGATGTGTTACTCAATGTACATTCATCAGTTTTAGAAAAGTCACTTCAATCTACACCTTCATGACTAAACTTTCCATTTTAGGAAACTCAGAAAATATTTTAAACTAGTACCACTCGTATTTAAACTCCTCCACAAAATAGGATTCACTTCTTTTGTTTTTACGTTATTAAATAAACTATTACTAAAGAAATGGTCATAGCAGATAAATTATGAGACAATTCCTTTTCCACACTGAAACAAAAGATTCCAAGAAGAAACACTTCTCATTATGTTAAAAGAAGCCTCAAGAGCAAAAACAGGGAAAATGTGAGGCAGAGTGATTGGAAACTGATGCTCAAACAACACAGTACCTCATCAAGGACTTCTAGATTTACCAGATCATCATCTAGAGAGTACTTGTCAGCTCCATCCACATGGTAGGGTCTTCTGGTATGTATTCGTTCATGCCTGGAAGTTTAACAGAGCATCGGTGTTACAAAACTTTATTGAATACAGCAAACACTATGAGGCAACAGAAAGTCATGGGTGAGTTTTTGCCACACAGAAAACTTAGGCATGCTCTCTGAAATGCATATTGTTTACTCGAAATATTCTTTCATAAATGCAATACATCAGCTTGCTGTGCAATGTAATATTCCTCTTTTCTCACTCAATATATACAACCCTGATCTATTTATCAATGCTCATAGACGAAGATCTATTTGTAGACTTACTGCTTCACACTCATACAGAAAAATATTTTAAAAACCTCATTTTCCTTCTTGCCATAAGTTAATTAACCACCACTCTGTTTAATTAAATCTTTCTCCTATGTACCCAGCCTGTAGTTTTGTCATCTAATGAAGTTGCAAGTAGAAGAAAATCCTCCTGTACCTTGGTGTACAAGACGCTTCCCCAGATGACCCTAGATCTGGTCCAGAACATTTTTGAACCACAGCTGCCATCAGATTCTAAATTGTGTGGATGTTCAGTCAGCTTGTCTTCAGAGATTTAAGCCACACAATAAGTAGCAGAGACAAACTGTCACATAACCCCTTTATAATCAGATTACGCTGAAGGAAGCTTTGAAATTGCTGTGTATATGTTTTTAAAGTGTCTATATTGTTGAAACAAGGACAAATCAAGAGGGTGTGATATGTTTTCCATCGAGGGGGTGAAATATGAGTGCTGTAAGCACAAGTAGGCTTTTCTTTACAACAAACATAATCAAAGCATAGTAGGAGGACACCCACCGAGATACAGTCTGCATCCTGCTGAGTAACATTTAGCACTGATGCTCAATGACAGTCCTGACAGATTGTTTCTGCATTAGTTGCCACGTAGAAAGTAGGAATCACATGATCATACATCCAGAAACAATGCTAAACATTAGATCAAAGAATAATAGAATGATACTGTGATGTAGCAGGAAATACTCTTTACCTGTAACATTGAAGGGTGAGATGAACATGTAGCAGGTCTTTTTTTCTTTAATCATATCTTCATGTACTCATGGAATTGTTTAGAAAATGAGCATCGAGGCTCTTGCTATTTGTCCTTTTATGTGCACTTCTACATTTGAACCTAGATTTCATTCAGTAAATAGACTGTTTTCATACCCAAGAGCTATTAAACCATCATGTACAAAAGAGTTATTGCTTGGTAAGTGTCTAAGAATTAGGAAAGTGAAGAGTGTTATGTGTTAACTGATAATTGTCAACTGTATTTAAAGATCCTCATTACTTATGTCCATTTTTATTCATATCTCCTTATTTTCTTTTGGTTACTCCTTGAGTTCTGGATAACTATTCTATAATAGCTTATTTGAATTTTAATTAAATAGAACTGTTTTGTCAGCTAACAAAAATAAAATACAGAGACCACGGCAGGTGTTGTTAACAGTCCCACTTATATTTTACATCCTACATTTCCAAACAGAAATAGTTGTCTCCTTGATGTACATATGAAGAAATGAAGGAAGGAGAACACAAAGGTACTATTAAAAAAAAAAAAAAAGTGGTTATTAGTTGGCTGCATGGAGGTAGTTGAATTTGTTCAAAGTTCCATTCAGTTAATTCTTCCATTTTCAGATTTTTGTTATGTACTTACTACATTCAAGAACATCACACTTTGCTGATGAGCTAAATCCTCGAGGGAGCAGAACTGTATGTAAGTGGCCTAATGTACTACTGTTTTTCTAATTGTTGTTTCCATTTTAAAAAAGAATTCAACCTCTTACTTCACAACTGCGAAAAATGCTGTTATAAACAATGCAAACTATTTAGAGATGGGAGCAACTGTCAGTCCAAAAATGAAGCAAATATTTTAACAGTTGCTTGCCTTCATAACCACAATATTAAATTGCAACAAGTTGCAAGTATTGATTTCTCTATCAGAGGTGTAGGGATGTAGGGAGGAGGGGTGCATTTAAACCTAAGCATCTCTAATTGCACAATGGCTTTGCAAACTAATCTGTTATCTGATTGTGTATTAAACTCCTGCTGTTTGTTCTCCTTAAGTGATAAACAAATCAATACTGTCATTGGAAAGGTTTTGTTTTGTTGTTGTTTTTAACTCTGTGTAAATAAATAATTTAGGAAACTAGCCTAGTCAAATATGTAAAACAGATGCCTTTTGTGCACACACTTCTTTATGCTTAACTCATTTCCCTAAGAACATGATTAGGAAGAGGATATTAGGAGTATAACATCACATTAGCTTCAAATCTCCTGCTGGCCTCATCAGTTTTCTACTGACCCTAAGACCCACTGATATATTGACAGAGTGGGAAGGAGGAATACAGACAGTAAACTTTTATTATTTTCACAATTTTACATCAGAAGTACACTCTACTGTTGAAGTATTTTCAAAACAATTATTTCTTAAAAAGCAGAAAGGAACATTTATAAGTGGGGAAATGATTGTAGTTTTTGGGTATTTTTTCTTCAACAGTACAAATGATCAGCCTTTTTTTCAGTTATCCTTAGAATCACAGAATGGCTTAGGTTGGAAGGGACCTTAAAATCATCTAGTTCCAATCTTCTTGCCATGGGCAAATTCTAGGTAGAAGGCGAACTGAAGGTGTTACATAACAGGAATGTTCTGAGTCGTATCTTGTAGGATTTACTCTCTTCATTGCAAACGTGCCATAAAGGGCTAGTCACTCAAGGTACCTAACTTTGTAAAATACAGGGATTTATTCCAGAATTCTAGTGATGAGCACTTGAAAAAGGCTCTGTCCTCCTAAACATTTTCGCTTTGCCTTTTTATCAGGCAAGAAGAGCTAGAAAGGAGAGAGTTTTCTCAGCATTTGGAGGAGGAGCAAGCAGTGCTACTCCTACTGGATGTCATAGCAGTCATAGTAATATAAGTGCACTGTAAATAACTGTATGCTAATACAATCAAGCTGATGACGGGGAAGGAAAAGCAAGATGGACTATAGATGCTTCTAGATTGAAAAATCACTTTACCGGTGGGTCCAGGCTGAGGAAGAAGTTAGAGCAGATCATGAATTTTAGTGTTTCTTGGCAAATCTCGCAGTTCTAAGCTCTTCCCCCTCCATCCCTAACATTCTTTACAAACAGTGCCTTTACTTTGACATTTTTATGCTGGTAAGCATTTGTTTACTGTTTTTCTAGGACTCACAGTGAAAAACTTTCTATATTAGCTCTTCTTTACATTATTGCCAATTTTAAAATGAGTCGCAACCAAATTGAGATTTAAAAGAAAAATACTCAACACAATGATTACCACAAGCAGTGGTGAATATGCTGTTTTCACACATAGAAGCACAGCCTATTCCCTGCGCATTGTGAAGAGTAAATCTTGCTCCTGTACATTAAGTTTCAGCCTGGAGTAAGTTGCTGAAGAAAGGTCAGAAAAGAAACATGGACATAGCCTTAATTATGTGAATACAAATGCTGTAGCTATAACATCTGTGTAAACTCCAGAAAAAGGTTGTATACTGTAGTCAGGTCAAGGACTGTTTTTGAGGACCATGATTGCTTTGAATTTTTTTTCCCAAAGTTTTTAACTCAGTCATCTGGTATTCATACAGATGAAGACTTGAAGTATAGCATTTGCCCCACATTAAATCCTGTGTGTACAGCATTTTACAATCAGACGACTATTTCTGGTCCTGTTTCTCTTGTTTTCTTGGAGTCCAAAGGAAGTTACTGGCTGAATGCAATTGAGTTCCTTGCAATTAATTGCTTTCAAACCTAAATGTGAACTGGCAGAGAAGCTAGATATCTAGTTTTAAGATTTACTTCCTTGGATGGACTGCTGCTGCAATCCAGCTGGCTGACAGGAGCGGTGAAGCTGCTAAGCCACCAGTCACATCCTCTAATATCTAACGAAGTATCCTGAAACCTACCTGCCCTTCCCAAACTACTACATTAGTAGTATCCATCTACTGTTTAGTTTTCTCATTCTCTTTTCCTTCCTGCCTCCCCTCCTTTTTTTTTTTTTTTTTTTCCATTTTACTTCCTTTTTTCCAGGCTTCTTCAAGTTTGAGCCTTCCTGATGTACAAATTTTGCATCTCCTTTAAAATGCCAGGATTCATGGCTGTCTGTTCCCTATTACAGCGACACATTGACCCAACATGACCCAGGACAGTGAACTCTTTATTGTCTACAGTATACTCGTTAAAAAAGACCTTATCTACCCAAACAGTGAAATTCTTTCATTATTTAAAAAACTGAAACCAGAGATTAGTAAAAGACCTTTTCTTGCTTGTTTCTATGAAGAAACTTATTTACAGAGTAACATAATCTACCAGACTGTAGGTTAACATCCGAGAGAAGAGTAAGCCATGTCTGGAGTTGGCCTCTTCAAAACTGCTAATTGGGAAACAGCCATTTTGAACCATATTACCAAAACCATTTGATACTACATCACCATTAAATTTCAAACATAAAATCAGTTATAGGAATTTCAGGCCAGGAGTCATCAATCTCTTGAGGAAATATAAAAGACCATAGCTTTGCTCAGCTTCAGCTCTGTGGCATTTGGTAGAGAGGGATAACAAAATGAAGGTAAATGGCAGCTGATAATTAAGTATATTTCTTATCTCAAAATTATTATAAACTTATCTGCTATTTTGTATAGCTGCTCCACATTTGCTATCCCTAAAGAACAGATGGATCTACAAATGAGACATAACCTGCACCTATACTAGAACTAATATCAATCATAACATAATATTCATGTTCTAAGTTGGAAAATCCTACAATCGATCCTCTAAAGCTCCATTACCTCATTTTCAAACCTCCATGTAAAAGTTTTCAATAACAACAGTTTCCAAAATTTTGAAAGATGGCCTGTAAGAACAGGAAAACTTTTAGAATGTATTCTGTAAATAACCTTCCTCCCTGCTTGAAATTCTAAGCTTTTAATCATGTGTTTTCTTTCTAGATGTTCTGCTTCTCCACCAAAGTCAAAAGACATTTAAGAGAGCTACTGCTACATTTGAATTCCTCCATCTCAGAAACTGCTGGGATTTTGCTTTTTTAGATTTTCATATGATTGCTATACTCCGTAGAGCAATCTGTTACTTTAAGATTGTTCATAAATCAGTAACATCTTAACTGCTGTATATACAAGAAAAAATACAGACCACTGCCATTCATTTCATTTACTTTTACTGATGGCCAGTATTTTTCAAACATTCAGTTAAACATTAAAAATTCTCCAGTTTTCCACTACTTCTATTCACAAGTCACTAAAATATTTAATATTTAAAATTCAGAATTTGTATTTCATTTGGAATTTATATTTACAATGGAATGAAATGGAATGTTTACTTTTTAGGAAGGTCTTTCTACAGGATTCAAGATTTTATGATCCTAATAAATGCAAGGTTTCCCTTTTAAATGCTTCCATTGCAAGTTCTATGATATTTTTAAATATTACTCATGGAACTTTATATATTTCTTTGCTTAAAAGGCCTCCAAAATGTTGGAATTTATTTTTCCAGATTTTTAAACACTGAACCAGCTGCCAGCTTTACTAGTTTTGGATTAAATCCTGACAAGCACAAAAAGATAAGGGATAATATTTTACTACATTTAGAAATAAACTCCAGAAAACAAGTCCATTTTTTTTCAGTGCATTTTGCCAATGTAGTCAGCACAAGGAGTCATTTAACATTTAGGAAAACTAGGAAACAAACTAAACCCCTTCTGGCTACCTCCTTCAGCAGGCTGGCAACCAGCCTGGCTGCTAGAATTGCTTGTGCTATGAATCAAAAAGGCAACTGATCTTAATAAATGAGTTCAAAAGTCTGAAAGACATCTGGAAAGTGAGTAGTTCTCTCTTACAATCTCCCTTAATGGATTATCTAACACATCAAAATACTGTTTAACAAAAATATAATCTACACAGAGCAAGTGTTTACTGCTGAGTGAGAATTAACAATACCTACAATCTAATGTATATTTGCTTAGAGTCTTCCCATACTAGGGCAAAAGGAATGTCAGAAAAAAACAATTAGAGCTTCAGGTGTTACATGTTTCTCCTTGTTAATAGCTTTTCAGTGACCAAAGCTATAGTACTGCTTCACATAACAAGTCAAAGATAAAACCCTTGTCTCAGATAAACCGTTATTTAGTTTTATAGGAATAATGCATGAAGTTATTTACTGCCATTTCATAAACAGAGAAGCAGGGATATATCAAGAGAAAATGACATAACAGATGTTACGCAGTAATTTAGAGAGATGATGAGGAATAAAACAATTATTTCAATCCTATACCACAATTTTGCATTATAATTCAGTGGGTACCTAAACATTCTTGATATTTTAGTAGCACACAGTTACACTCATCTCTGACTTGACGAGCTTATCCCTAGAACACAGCAAGATCCATATCCACTTGTGCACACTTCTCTACTTTGCTAGTACAGAATTAACCACAAAGTCTTTATTAACCCTCATTTATTATTACCGTACCTTAAACATTTTTATAACTCTGCTTACGACTCCTGACCGAGGTTTGCAAGTTTTGTTATCCACACTTTACTGTAACTCAATTCACTGCTACATGAGCTACAAGTCTTCAGGAACAAATCATATCTCTTGTGCTTGCAATGTTATTATGCACATGAGGATGCTACTTGAATAACCTGAAAGCAATTCACAGTATTCATGTGAATCCAGGATGGGTAAAGGAAAAGAAAAAAAACAGGCAAAAATTGAGAGATAGCCTCAGACATCACCTTCTCTGATTTTAAGAAATGCTTCCTGCCAAGAGGCAACTATATATCGATGGCAGTAAGAAAGCTCTGGCTCCCAAAATGTGCTGCAAATCAACATCCGTGTGTTAAAAAGCAATCACGTATTTCATGTCAGAACAGACAAGAAAGAAAAATTCCAAGTTGCTGGAGGAAATTATATTTGAAGTAGTGTTCTGATATACTAACCTCTTTATTTATTAGGAATGAAGAAAATCATATAAAATAGAATTAATTGACTATTTAACACTGGATATACTTTTAAAAATAAAACTTCATCTATCTTCTTCTGTAGCATTTCTATATAATGAAAACAATATTACTTTTCATAACTATATTGCATAAGATATAATTGCTAGATCATTTTAATACTCTATTAATTAGCTTTTATGATCAAGTACTGTTAGAAACTAGTCAAAGCAAACACGCTGACTTTTTTTATAAAAGGGTTATGCAAATGTGACACAGGACCATCACAGATTTCCCTCCTGAGAGTATTAGAAAGATGCAATGAGAATTGGAGCACTGCTACTGATATTTCAGCTTCACTCAAGACAATGGCAAAACTAAAGGATTTCAGTCTAAAAGATGCTAACAGTTGAAAAAAAGCTTTTTCCTCATTATGTGTGTGGAAAGAAGCGTGTACTTGCTTGGTTTTCTGAAACATGGCACCCACTTTCACAGGAATACGTCATATCCGCATCTCACTGATAAGAATAGTTCAGAGAAAAATATAGCTGATGGAAAAGTTTCAAAACATCTTTTTCATTAAAATAGCAGAAGCAAGTGTCAATGCTATTTTTCATTTTAAAAGACCATGCCTTACACTAGCATACACTTTTAATTATTTCTCACATAAAGGAAATAGAGTGTGAAACTCTCTAGTAAGTTACCTCATGGCAAAGGGAGGTGGCAAAATATTTGTTTATCAGAAAAGAAAAAATTGATGACAACAAATGTGCACATTTAGCAGGCTTTTCTGTGCTCAGCAAAGAGCCCCTCAAGTTCTACTGTACGAAGATCTGTGCTAAATTCTGCCTAGCTATTCCATGCTCAATGAAGTTTATAAATTAAATATGAAAGAAACTGAATTAAGGAGAAGCTTCAGGCTGTGACTCCAGAAGTCATGCCATACAATTCTGCTGAATGGTGACAGCTTGTTTCTTTCTATGCCTCTCATTCCTTATTTCTGGTCATATGAGATAAAGCCTCTTCTACTTCAACTAAATTAGCTGAGGAGCCCTTCTCTGCAGTCACTAACACAGTAGAAAGTCATCTGTGTTTTTCTGCCGGCTTAGTTTCTTCTTCTACTTTATAAGCTCCAGTCCAGGAGGTTTTGACAACTGTTAGAGTTGAAATGAAAAGAGCATCAGGAGGTTGTTCCTGGGAGCTGCGGTAGAATGGAAGAAGTAAGCCAGTTCTTTCCTTTTCAGTAGCAGTGAACTGCCAGAACAGCTCCCCACATCTCTCCATCATACCCTTAGAACACTGATGAGAAACGTGAGCTGTGATCTAGAACTCTTTGCCAAATAATTTTTGCCAGGTCCCCTTTCTGAGTGCTGTATTCTTCCCCACTCTCTTGCACCAGCATCCTCATTTCTACAAACCTTCAGTGAGCCAAATAGACTCACCAAACCAGAAGAAAAACAGTCTTGATTTTCTTTGGTTTTGCCAGGTTGGCTTTCTCTGCTCATTTTGTGAACTCAGTGAACTCCCTGGGATGTCAGACAAGCCCAACAGTTACTGGAAAGTAGGATTTGACAAGGACCTAAGCCCATTTGTGGACTCATGCTTTGAGTTAAAATCACTAACGCATTTCAGAACAGGTCTTTTGGCTACAGCAACAGGAAGTAAATTCACAGCACTGATAAAGGTTTCCTTAGAGCAGATGGAATTGCCTCCTTGACATAAACTATTACCCTTATAGGATATTCTAGGCCAAAGTGAGCAAGTCTGTGCTAGGAGAGATTCAAATGAGATTAACACAGAGCTATGACGCACTCAGTACATCCTAAAGCTTCATGGTAAGTATAATCACTCAGAGCTCAGAGTGAAACATCCTACCAGCACTCTGATGCCAGAACACTGTGGACTGGGAAATAAACCTGAACAGACTTGCTTGGAAGCTGGAAAGTGGCTTAGAGATACCTTTGTACCTCCTTTCACTGCATTAATTAGATTTCGTGTTTAGGTGCCTACTTAGATCTTTATGCACATATTGTTTTAAAATAGTTAATAATAACAATAAATTTTAAAAAGTGCTTTTAGAGGCTATTTGTCTGTAGTGGCATGTTGTGAAAAAAATTAAATGAATTACTGTACTTGTAATGTAAGTTAAGAATAAATCTGTCAAAGCTAGAAAGCTGACTGGTTGCTCAGATTAGATCCAGTTACGCACACAGTGCAATCACACCTTTGCGTATAGCATGCTAATGCCACAAAAGTAACTGCCACTTAAACTGCCTGAACATGTGTTATGGTTTTGTGATTTTTTGTTGTCGGTATTCCACATCATTACATCATGTAAGGTACGGGCAGTTAAAGAGTTAATTCCCTGATTACTGCAAACTACCTTTTTTGGTGTGGCCCTCTGAGGGGAGGGGAGGAGGTGCACTCCCCAGGGGTCTTTGCGTTAGAGGGGGTGGTGAAGCCGCGTGGGAGACGGGGAGGGGGGGGGGTCTGTTCGTTCCTGCCCGGCGGAGAAAGCACGTGGTCCTCCTGCAGTTTACTGTGTAAGATTTTCAGCCTGTAAACTCTCTAATATAATTCTACTAGCCTCATTTTGATATATTTAGTAAAGTTGGTTGTTCCTCCTCAGATTGGTGCCGCTGTTTTTTTTTTTTTTTTCTTTTTCCCTCTTTCCCTTTGTCCTCCCAGGTTGCGGCTCCGCGGCTTCTCTGTCGCTTTAGCCACCGGACCGCCCGGGGGCTGGCCCTTACCGCCGGCAATTTTTTTTTTCCTTTTCCTTCCTCTTTTTTCTCGTTTTTTTTCTTTCGGGCCTGTTCCCCTTGTCACGGACGCAGACCCTTAGATAATACCGTGACAACATGTACATCACTTGGCAAGGGAAAAGTGACTATATTCCCTATCTGCTCAAATATTTTCTCACAGAGAATGGTGTGGTTAGAAAAGAGGTGGATCACATCAATCTAACTGAAAGGTTTGGTACCTTTTGTACCTGATATGAACTACTTCCCCTTCCGAAGCCTAACCAGCTCCCTATACTAGCAGATCAATAATGCAAGTGACATTTTCTGTGAGTTTACTACACTGAACTAGCAAGACTCACCAAGGAATCATGTGAATACCAGAGCCCACTTTAGGCAAGGAGTGGTATTGATCAGCTGAGAGTGAAGTTGAAGAAATAAGGCGAAGACAAAAAATAAGGGAGAACCACTCCTGTCAGTGGTAAAAAGCTGTTAAATCAGGTTGGTACATCTGGTCTAACCATAAGCTTCATTTTCATTCTCCTGATTTCATCTAGTACCCATTGATATTTTTTCCCTCCATCTCACTGCCCCCTTCTCCTTCACAGATTGTGGAAAAATAACATGAATCATAGTCAAGCACAGTCCTTCAAGCTCTCTAAATCAGTAATACTGATTTTCTAGCCTTCAGTCTTGCTCTCAGCACAATGATCTTAAGTGATACCCCAAAATAGACGTAACAAGGATGGTTCAACTGGAAAGAGAATCCTATAAATAAATTTTTAAAAGCACAAGTGCTGAGTCAGTAAAGCATCAAAAGATACAGAGCACTCTGATGTTGGAATACTTTCATGTGAGACAAAATCCAGACACCTCCTGATCAGTTGTCATCACTGCTGACCCCCTGACTTCCCTCACAGCAGAAGTGCTGTTAACATCAGCATCCTGATGATTTTCTAGTTTCTGGAAATTTTCAGTGTGCACTCTGCAAGCTCTATGGCTGTATAAATGGAAGAAAATATTCTTTAACTCATCTTTTAAGTAACTGATCCGTAGTGTTGCTACACTTCTAAAAAAGGCATCTACTCTTCTTTATCTCTCAGCGCCAGGGAATTAATGCACATTTTACTGAACCTGCCATGGGCACACCAATAAATAGAAGAAGAGTGTGCACATATACCCAGTGGTATAATACCACTGCACATACATCCAGTGGTTTTACTCAGCCTGGGTTTTAAATGGCCTTTTTACTATGAAGTGGTGATTATACACTCAGATCACTTCTACAGATCACCAGAAATGATTGTCAGTAAACTTTTTTTAAAGTACCACCTGGTCATGTGTTCTTCTGCATGTCAGGTTCTGCACTGAAAATTGTTTTAGAAAGGCATTACAGAATTTTTTAAGGCTTTTCACTGATACCATTTTTCCTAGAGGATAAATCTTTCTATTACAGAGCCAAGATCTTTACTTTTATAAGACGACTGTGTGTATGCTTCTGGGGAAAATTATAATTAGATGGTGGTTGATTCTCTTGTAACAATCTTTTGTTTATAGTCCAACATTAACTGGCTGGTAGCAAGTACCTATTTAAAATTTAGAACTTTCCTACTTTCGGGAATATAAAACTGCTATTTTCAGACTTGCAGTTGAGTGTAGGGCTTTACAACAGGAATGTTCAGCAACAAAGCAGCTAGCATTACAGAAGTCCAACACTTGTTAATATCAGACACAGTTTTCAGATGCTTCTAGTCTTCCAAATCCTAATTATTTACAATTTATTCATTATTTACTAAATTGCTCCTTAGAAGACAGAAGAAAGTGTTGATTTTTACCTTTGGAAATGTTTTGAGATTCTGCAAAACAGCTAATGCCTCACTTTTTGGAACACAGACTTGGTCTTCTGCATGGATACGCTTTTGCAGTCTTATTAAATTTTGCCCCAGTTTGATCAAGTCACAAATAGTGGGAAAAATGAGTTCTTCATCATTCTGAACAATATGTTATATATTTCAATGCTGGAGCTCACTAAATTTTTGTCCTCATTGAGCCTGCTCTCTGTCTTGATCAAAGTGGGCCAGTACTTCAAAGAACAAGCAAGGAGCTAGCAGTAGAGCCGTAGTATAAAGCTACAGTGATCCAAAAAAAAATCAGAAAGACATTCTGTTTTCTCTTAATGGGGAAGACTAAGAGAGCTGGGACTTCTCAGCCTAAGGAAGGATAACTGGGAACTTCATTAATTAATACAAATACCTGAAGGGAGAGTGGAAAGAAGATGGAGCCAGACTCTTTTCAGTAGTGCCCAGTGGCAGGGCAAGGGGCAATGAAAACCTGAAACACAAGAGGGTCCAGGTGAACATCATGAAGCACTGCTCTACTATTCGGATAACTAAGCACTGGCACAGGCTTCCCAGAGAAGTTGTGCAGTCTGTGTTTTTGGGGATCTTCAAAAACAGTCTGGATACAATGCTGGGCACCCTGTCTGTGTGTCCCTGCTTGAGCAGGGATTGAATCCAGAGGTTCCTTCCAACTTTAACAGTTCTGTGATTCTATAATTCATTAATAATAGTTCTACAATATATTGGCTTCAACGTGAAGGTAAAAGATTTTTCTAGCAGTGTGATCTTGCATCTCCCTCTTACTAATCACTGGGAGAGGCAGATGGAATCTAATTCAGAGGCATGGTGAAAAGCAAAACAAAAAAACAGGAAAGAACATGATGGGGACAAAGAGAATGCTGAGAGTAGGGCTTTAAGAGTACAGGAGAAACTATAACAGAGCTCATAAAGGTAAACTCCTCACTTTCATAGAGATGAGAAAGAACAAGTGGTCTGTGAGCTACATGATTAGTTTATGGACAGTCTTGAGAAATAAATGCTGGCTGGGTCTTGACTCTTTCTCATCCCACATTGTGGAGCCAGATACCAGAGTAATTTGTCAGAATACATTTCTGAGTTCCTTATAGCATAAGGATTGTTACACACTGTATCTTTTATTTGGTCAACAGCTGGGAAAACTCCAGTACCTGCTGTGTCATCCAACCCACAGCTGCAAGTAACCTATCTGTGAGGTGTTACATGGGGAAGACCTGCTCAGGGGAAAAGACGCAGCAGGAACACCCTTACACAGGCTCTGATACACTTTTTTGAGGGGGACGAGGAACAGAAGTCAGCTTCACCTTGAAACTGTACTTACAGCTATTCCGTTATTTTAACTTGCACGTTTTTGTTTGTGCTTTCAGCATTTAAACAACAGAGTCTAATCACATATAAGTATATACAAGTTTATGACTCATGAATCATGACATTTAATTTTCTTCATTAACATTAGTACATGTTTGTTTATAGTAATGGGCCAGAGCTTATCTCATGGTAGGCAAATTTCATATTGCAGAATGATTGCTGAGCTTGGGAAGGTGTGCTCGTTTGCATTTAATTCCTTTTTGAAACAGTGAAATTCTGCCACCCTCTGGACAACAACTAAACTAAGACATATATTATCAGCCTCAAAAGTAAAAAAGCAAACAAATAAAAAATAAACACAAACAAAAAAATGCCATATTCATTGTTTTTTAACATACTTAAATTAATTACTAGGCTGAATGAAAAATAGCAGTTATTATTAAACTACAAACAAAATAATTATTTTAAGTACTGAATAACCTACTTACTATTAGGACCTAATCAAAAGGAAATCCATTCTTAACCTTTTCTAACAGCAACTTCATTGTTCACTGCTGTATTTCTAAAGAATCTGCTTCCAAAATACAGCACGTTTCTTCATGCCAACAGGTACTTCCATAGACCAGAACATTCTAGAATTTCTAGCGTCTCTGAGATTAAGGCAGGAGCAAACACATACAAAGTAAGAGTTCAGGAGGAGAAAGAAGGTTAAAAAGAATTTGTATTTTTAGTTTAGTTTGTTGCTTTAAAAACTATCAATGTGAAAGCATATTTCTTGTATTCACATGGCATGCCTCACCTATTTTTAATGATACTGTTAGTTGATGCATTAATATGATAATTTGAAAAAGTATGTGTCTGTTTGGGAAGGAAGACTGCTGCATATATGTTGTACAGTACCTTGTTTTGGCTACGGAGCCTAGCCGCTGCTGTTCCTGGATAAGCTCAGCCAGCTGTTTTTGCAGAGACATATCTTTACCATGCGCTTGTTTAATAAATGGATGCTCCAATAGGTGGGTGACTGTAGGACGTTTCTCGAAATCCTTAATAAGACACCTGTGACAGAAAAATAGTGGTCTCATGCAATGATGTTATTTCATTACTGCGTGATTTGAGTTGGCTTACAGTGTGGCTGTTATGGCACAGTTTTATTTTTGTTTTTCCACAAATCGGACCTCCTTGGTACACAGAGAGAATTTTCTTCTACATTTGAATAAAACTGACATTAATACTTAACTAAGCGAATTCATCCTACAACTATATTAGCTGTAAGGGTTATGAATTTTAGATTATTTTGGAAAACTGTAACTAGCTTACTAAGAAAAACTGACATTGTATCTTGTAATTGCCGTAGAGTTAATATACACCAAACATAAGCTAAGATGAATAGACAATATTTCATTCATTTTTATTTTCTACCTATTCTCCAATAAGAGTTCTACCTATTCTCCAATAAGAACTGCAGGACATAGCCTAATTAAACCAAAAGTGAAGCTTGCAATACATCACTAGTTCAAACAATTTGATAGAAGCTTTATTCTGTGTTTAAAATAAGCATTTCAGATAGAGCTTCTATACTGTGATGCTAAGTTTTTAGCATAAGAATCATAGAAAATTGAGCAAACCATCATAACTCAGACTGGAACAGAAATGAGTGAGTCAGACTTAAATGCTAGTCAGGGTACCAAAGTTCAGTCTGTGATAGAAACAGGTGATCAACTAATTAGTAAAGAGCTGTATCCTATTAGATTAGCATAAAGTGTCATGTTAATTCCTGTAATCAAGATTTAAAACTGAGGAGGTCACAATTAAACTAGCATTCTCTTCTGTACAATGAAGTTTAAATAATACAGTCCAAGCAGAAAAATGATCTAACAGGTTCAGATTGCTTTAAGGTATCCTCTAATTCTTCTTTATATTAAAGTTACATTCTGTTCATCTCAGTTACATAAAAAAACATTGATAGCAATTGAGAATGTGAAAAAAAACCTGCAACTCAATATGCATGTCTGACACAACAGCTACCGTTTCAGTGAATCGTAGTCCAAGATGGGTTTAATTGATGAGATGCATTCATGTTATATACTTCATGATTACATTTCATATTTGCGGCTATTAAGTGTCATATCTGAAGTGCTTCCTTATCGGGGTCGAATAAAACAAATAAAGATTATCTTTTCACTCTAAAATTCAATGAAACTTTAATGCCTTTTAGAACAACCGATACTCTAGCAGCATCAATGCAATTAAAAAAAACAATAATATCTAAAATATGCACATTAATTGATTTTAAATATTATCAAACACATTAGAAAATGAATAAAATTTAGCCTCACCTCAAATACTTTACTGAAGTCTAAGTCTAGTATGAAAATGATTCTGAAATGTCTTTAGACATACCTTCAATATTTTAGTTTCCTGAAAAACATTTTCTAAGTCTCTTCTTCCAACATCTAGTGCAGAAAGACAGTCTCTAAAATGTGCTGCCAGTTTAACTGTTTTGGTGGATTTTGCTGTCAGATAGAACGAAGGCCTCCTGATAGAAAGACTACCAACAAAACCTGCTTTATCTCCATCCTTCAGAGTACATGGCTATAAATACCATTTCTGTCCTCCCATGAACAAAGATCCATCATTACGCTTTAACAGGTTCAGACACCCCCCCACACATGCTCTTTTCCTGCTGTTATCCATGGTTTTTGAAAGTCAGTACACCCACACAGGCAATATAGTCCATGCCAATCCTGGCTAAATTTATGTGCTTCCTGTGAAAAATGAAAAAAGCATTTGAAAAGGATAATGTCATTAATCAGATAGGCAGAAGAAAAGAAAATACAAAACCATAGAAAAATCATGACTTAATGGCAAGTATTTGATATGCATTAGTCAGTCTGAAAAGCTCACGGACTCCTGATTTTTACTAAGAGTACCTAGAAATTCACATCATGTATGTTATAGTGCTAATCTATACATACTCCCGCTTCATTTGAATATATTTGAAATATTATAGTAATATAATTGAATCCAAGGGAAGACATGGCTGTAGTAACCTTTTAGATAGTAACAATATTTAAGATTAAGTGGAATCTCTTTAAGAAATTACACGGTTCCACACAGAACACCTTGCATTCACCAAAAGTGCTAATATAAAAATCTTCTACCCTGTGTTATGCAGTTATTACAATAACTTCTGCTCTGAGCTCTGGACCAATGTACCTCCAAAGATACCCTATGGACAAGATCTAGAAGTTGCAAGAGAGAATTTTTTCCGTACAGAAAGACCCTACATGAAATATCCAAATATCCAAGATACTGCATTCATTAAAGAAGTTTTTTCAAGAAGAAGGGAAACATTTTAGGGAAATAAGTTCTTAGCTTCTGCATTATGTGCCTGAAATCCTAGCTCTTTGGATCTGGCACATGTTTTTACTGAGTACAGTTAAGTTCTGACAGTGAGAAGGTCCTCAAGACTACATGAGGGATTGATTACCTTTGCTTCTGTTGCACATTCTTGCTATGCCCTTGTTGACTAGTTGCCTCACATGCATGCAGCCTTCTGCAACTATTTAAGTTTATATATTGTTTCATCTATATACAGCTTTAATTTTTTGGTAGTAGGATATTTTTGCAATCTGTGGCCATTTAGGAATTCACTTGAAACACAAGTGAAACTTCATTTATTTTTATTTATTAGATGACTAAGCTAGTAACACAAAAGGTACATCCCTGCAATTCTGTGATCAAAGTCTCCATTCCAAGCTCAGAGTATACTTTCTATTGTGCCAAGCTTGTGCCTTTATCAGAAAAAGTAGGCACTCTCAGATGGTCATTAGGATGTCACAACAAAACAAAGAGCTAGTAAATAACATCTAACTATTCTTGCACCAACACCTATGAGCTGGTGAAAAAGGGAACATCAGGCTCGCTGCAGGTATTCAGTAAGGGAGCGTCTACACTAGAAGCAATGTTGACACTACAGAAAACATAAATGCAGAATAGAATATTGACCATTACAATGTTAAAGCCTTCACGAAGATGACTTATTACAGAACTTTCTACATACCTGCACCCTGAAACATAACAATGTGAAAAAATTAATCACATGGGTACATGGGTGCTTGCATTCACAGTTGCCATAACTAATCATTACACTCAATCAAGAAACATATTCCACATAAAGTACAGAAAAAAGAAATCAAGAAGTAATATATAACTTTGAAATCTAGCACTATTAACACTTAAGAGGAAGAGTACAGTAACAAAGCAGCTTTTACAATGTCACTTACCAGAATGTATTATTATTTAGCGTGGCCAAAAGAAATTGTGGTGTGCATTGTGCATGTAAATATTAAGAAATTATATAACTGAAGGATTTGCTTCTGAGGAAAGGAGAAAAACTACAATATCTTCAGGTATTCATGTGAACATTCATTTAATACCAATTTTGAAAGTGCCTAAGCTAGTTCTCCAACATCAAACATGTTGCAATTATATATAAAACCAAAAAATGTGGTGCACCTGCAATTTAAGTCAATTTTTTTGGATCATGGAAATTATACATTATAACACTTACGTGGTAAGACTGCCTCACACGGAGCAAATTGACTAGAAAATTTGCTACAATATCAGTTTCACATGATGAAAATATGATCAGATGTGGTTCACAATTTTTTGGATCTAAAATAATGTGAAGCGTTAGTACAAAGAGATTGAAAAAGAAACAAACACTGTACATGTTGTTGGTCTTGATGAAAGTTAATTCATTACCTAATTTGAAATTCTAGTATCTTCCATCATGCTTTCTTAGCTGAAAATTAATTCTCAGAATTCATTAGTGTCACTACATTAAACATAGGTTGCAGCCATTTGCTGCAATCTCACAGCCAGGCTCCTAAGCACCATTTCCATTCTGCCACAATTACAGGCAAAGATGAAGCATTTATTAGCAAGGGATAAAAGCAGACTCCCATACATGCAGGCCTGTCTGAAACAGCCTCTAAAAATTCACTAGCTGCTCGCACTTGGATGATAACATGGTTAGAATTGCTATATCTCAACAATGTAAATTGCCATTTTGCAAGTAGCAAATCAGATGATTGAAAGGGGAGCAATTTTATCAGCATTCATGAGCTAATATTTACTAATGAATAAATGGAAAGAAATAGATTTCGTAAGAAATGCAACAGTGGTCTAAATCTCCTGCGTGCTTAGAAACAGAAAACAATTACTAATGTCATTCATTACTGCAGCCAAAGACAAGAAGAGCAGCAGCAGGGTTGTTTTTTTTTTTTTTAGAAATTCCTTTCAATCAGATACATTATGATACACTTGGCCACAAATCTTTTCTTTATAAATAAAGCAAGAAGCTACAGCTCTTATAGCTCAGTTACTTTATAATTGTTCTCTAGCATATTGCTTTCTTCAAGGTTTACATTTTAAAAATGCTACATTTTCTGATGATTTCTCAATTGCTAGCAGTGGGTTGCTGACACTTGTTTTGTCTCACAAGCCGAAGAGCCTACAAGACATCTAGTCACTGTTTATCATCTATGTGCACAGAAGGTGAATATGTTATTTGGAAGAAATGATGACTGCGTATCGTATTTGTATTAGACTGGGAACACACAGCCTCTGGGCAAAAGAGAGAAAGCCTCCAATCTGTTCAACAATTGGTTTGACAACCTTCTCTTTGCCACTCTTCTGGCCCCTGTCCCTCTCCACACTCCTCCCACTATCATTTGCTCCTCACATAGCTCTCTGCCAGTCTCCCCTGCCTTCCAAATGCTTCACTGCTTGCACAAGTACCTACTGCTCTCTTTGCTGCCTATCAGTGAGGAAGCTTTCAAAGGTCTTGAACAGGACTTCAGGTCTTCCTGAGGTGCTGAGATCCTCTCCTCTCAAATACAGATAAAATAGTTATCAGGTTTCCCCAGAGGTAGAGGTGGATTAGCTGGGAATCTAAAGAAAAGATTTCCCAGAGGAAAAAGCAGAATGAATTATGTCATATTTTTGTGATCCTCCCTCTTTGTGGGAAAAAGAAGGTTGCTAGGTTCTGAGATTTTAATTCTTTTTCCCCATGTTTTCCCATTAGAAGGTTGTTCCACAGTGAAAGATTAATGAAATCAAGAGCACAACCCTAATTGGGTTGCTGTCCTGCCTAGAAATGAGCAGACACTAAGTAAGAAACTTTCCAGTCTTTTCACTGTCCTAAATATGTTCCAAACCAAGCAACTTATATTAAAGAGGCAGAAATTTTTAACTTTCTTCCCTACGAATTCTTTTTCGTTGTTAATTTGTTGTTTAAAAAAAAAAATTTGGTTTGAAGAAGTTGCTCATTATGTGAATTGATCCTCAGTGAATACAAAGTGAAAAACAAATTTACTTTATCCTTTCAAAGATATTGTCTAATCACTGTTATGCCAAATTTCGGAAGTTGGGCTGAGGTGGGACAGCGGTTCTCGGCAGTGGCATTTCCAGTAGCAACAAGCAGGAAAGAAGTCTTATTCATTGACCACTTCAACCCTTTATGTTCAAGCTATGTATTTCTTTGCCTTTACACCATAAAAGGATAGCAAATGTGTCTTACACTGTGCATGGAAGACAAATGTGGTGCCAATACATACTGATTCCTTTCACACTACGGGACTTCCTAATTAAGTTTTATTATAAACAAGTTCAGTTGAACTGTATAAAAGAGAACATTTATAAAATGAATTCTAGTCAAAGTGGTTATTGTTAACATGGAGCTTTTCCCAGGACAGAATTTGGACAACTAAACCAAAGCTAAGTCAGTGGAGGAAATGACCAGAAGTGATTGCTGGTAAGGGCTTCTCCATGAACTCTAGTGGACAGAGTAAAACAAGACAAAAAAAACTATCATCAAAGCTTGCACATCTGTAGTAAGTACTGAATATCTAAGCAGAGAATAATGACAATTATTTGAGGATTACTGCTACCACTGTATTGATTACTGACTGCTATTAAATTACTACTTATATAGGTCATGTTATTTCTGTGGATTTACTGATGTGCGTGGGTTTGCTACCTGTTGTATGCAGCCTCCCTCCTAGAGAAAATGCATAGACATAAACATTGTGTTATGTCTGAACAATGATGCTCATGTAAAATTAAACAATGGCATGTTGGTGTGATAAAGCATGCTCTTATCTGTGTACACAACAGACCTCATTCTCCAGTACTATTTATCAAATTTTGTATTTATTCGGAATTCTAATGCCCTGAGCTATTTACTGTCATAACGACGAGCATTTAGGGATACTGTGGCATGCAGTCATTGCTACGATGGTAGTATTATATTTTAAATTAGTCTCCTTAGACATGCTTAATCCTCTCTAGGAAAGGAAACAAAAGAAGAGAACTCAAAACCTTAGCATCTCTAAAGAAAATAATAATCTTTATTGCATAAGAACTTTTCAGAACAAGCCAGTAACACCCTGAACAACCCGTCTGTTTTTAACTGACTAAAATGCTCTGCTCCTATCCAGCACACTGACTGTGCCTCCTATCTTTGTACCACATGTAGCTGTAGCAGACTCTGATCAGTCACATGCAGGAGAGAGGTGGAGGAGAGCACCCATCGCCTGTGTTCCATTCAGAATGACAAAGGGATGTGCCTGCTGCCCTGAAGCCTCCTAGGAATGGGCCTGCCCATCCCCTCCTGCTGCAGCTCACTTGTTTGCAAAATATGACCTAAAAACCTGTGACAGCTCTGCCAACAGCATTTCTGGTTTTGGTTCTAATTCAATGGGACACACAGGATACAAATAACCTTATCTTCAGAACTATATATAGCTGCTTCTCTGGAACAATGGAATGCTGGCTCTGAGGACACGTTATAAACTAAACAGATCTCCTCTCTTGAATGAGCATGCCATGATAAATTACAATGATTTTACTCTTTCTTCTGCTGCTAGGATGAAGGACAGAATTTATGACAATGTAGTCAATTATCACATGCATAACATAAATTCTGATGCTCAGAACATGTTTATATCTTTATTGATCTGCTTTTTGGTAGCAAATGTCATAAATAACTAACCTTACCTAGCAATGAGAGCAACACTTTAATACTGAAATGTCACCAGCACCTGTTTTCTAAACAAATCTTCTTTCCATTTCATTTTTAACATCAAGCACCATAGAGCGTAATTTAGAACACACACTTGGAACCTACGAAAGGTTCACTCAACTCTGAAATTGTAAAATCAGGAGTAGCGAATAGATTTCTCTCTCTTTTACAGATTCAAATACAACAACAGGTTTCCTGGCCTCCTTTGGGCTGAGTAGACACAGCAGTTCATTCTGGCTCATATAGGTGGTTCAGAAACAATGGGAAACCATGCAGTGGCACCTCTCTCAGCTCTTGGAACGGGTCAAACTTTGCTCTTGCTGAAACTTTACCAGAAACACCAGAAATTCCATCAGAACAATTCTAGCAAGCATATAAAAAATGTTCAAATGCATTTATTTACTGTACAGAGAAATCAGGGTTTTTCTAGCCTTTTACCAGGAATGAGTCTGCTCTATTTCTTTGGCCTGTCTTTGCACACCTGGGAACACAAAAAGCTTTTACAACTGAAGCTTTTTATTACAAACAGTACATTTTGCATTCTGTATCAAACATTCTCCCTTAGGTCAAATCTCTCTTTGTAATGACAGCATGCAGCTGATTTGAAGCAGCTGGAGTATACAGAAGCTAGAAGATATGGAAAGCATACTCAAGATGCTGACAAGCATATTTCTGTTACATCCCATATAATAGCAGAAAGAAGACGAGAACAGAGGCAAAGCATTCGGTGCATTCTTTCCTATTTCCCAGTAGATAAGGACAGTCACTACAATGGCAATCATAGATACACTATGTCAATCACAGAGGAGTTGAGAAAAGTGTTCTCACTTACACACCATTAAACTAACCACTTGATGCCCTCTTCTCCAAAGGTGGAAACTCCAAATGCGGCCACACTCTGATGTGCCTCCATATGAGCACATTTTTCTCCAGCTGTAGAACACGGAATTAAACTTTTGTCTTCATTACGCAAGTACAGATGAGAGGAATGAGGCATTACAACTCTACTGCTGCTTAATCAGTCCAGTGTGAAGGAACTATTATCAGTCAAACTGGGGATTATAATTCGTGGTTTTTTGCAAGTCAAATCCTTACTGCTTATCATGTTTCCACACTTCTGCCTTTCATAACATCAAAAACACATTCCAAACAAATCTAGATTGTCTAGAACATATGTGAAACTCTTTCTTTGACAACTAGACTAAGTTAACTGGAAGGGATAAGTTCACCCCTAAAAACAAACTACTACAAAATTAGCACAGACACATTCCACTTCTCTTCCTCACTGGAATCTGTCAAGAAGCAAAACTGGAGCAGTTATGTTTAAATTTGGGCTAAAAGTTCTAAATATTTTCAGAAGGGAGTATGGTAAAAAGTACCATTCAGAGGCAAAAAGAAATGGCAACACTTGTTATTTTTTTCATGATCATAGACAAATGACAACAACAGAGTAGTTGAAAAATCAGCTTCTACCAAAGAAGTGGACAGAAACTTCAAGATCATGGCAAGAGGGTACTGGATGCAAGCACAATCTTCACAGAAAAGCTAGACAAAAGGCTGTCAGATTAGACACTAAATGCAGATTTCTGAGATGTTGCTCAGCTATAAAGCACAAGCAGGATTCTGGTACTTAGGTACTCAAAGAAGGGAGTAAGGAAAGCTTCTCACCGTACAACTATTTCACATTTTCTTTGATTCTACAATCTGTTATGTAGCATACTATTTCTAAAATTGGTCCAATACCCAAAAGTATTGGAGTTCTTTTGTCAGGTTCTACAATTTAGCATTTCAAATTAATCTCTATATGGATTCTCGAAGTCTACAGTCATGAATAAAATGGAAAATTTACAGATTTGGTGACAACCTTACACATAGCAATCTGCATCTTTCTCTCATTTGCAAAGCTCTTGGTCTTTCTAACACTGTGAAATTAATGAATTATGTCAACCACATATCATGCTCTCAGTGACAGAAACAGTAAAATTGTCTTTATGTAACAGAAACAGAATGTCGCTAAACAACTGCTTAGACTGTGAAAAAAATTGATATGTATTCAGAGCACTTACAACCTATATAATCTGTATGATTTGTTAATTGAATTACTCTGATGTAAACTCAACAATATGAAATGCAGCTGGTAAAGCTTTTTAAAAATGAGTGCAAAAATTAAGATTATTGAGACTGAAAATTAAATTTGTATTGTATTTACAATATCCCTGCTGAAGTAAACTTTACTTTCTGATGATAAATGATGACCATAAATCCTGTAATTTCACACTGTGACTTTACTACTTCCTGAATTTCTTAATTCTTGAAGTCCTTCCAGTTCATGAAAGGCTAATTCAAAGAACCATAATAGCTCATCATTGTTTAAATAAATTTAAAAGGAGAACGGCTGTCTCTAGAGATAGTATTGCTCATTTTAATTAAGATTACCATTTTGTGATGTAATGTAAATAAAGGTTATCGTATCCTTCTGCTCCAAGACTACATTAACTCTTCTACCTATCCCTAGAGATCAGTCAAGATTTAAGCTGCCAAGAATATTATTTGTGGCATACAGGCTAATTTTAGTGACTTTTGAAAAATTCATTTTATCATATAGTCCATATTATTTCATGAATGAATTCTGAACCACTTTACATCTGAAATGGTGGTACACATTTTAATCTTGAGAGAGCTGTAATATCTACATTGTAGCTATCAAAAATTAACTTAACAAACATTTATAGACAGAATGTACTCTTCAAAACTAGTATTTTATTTGAACATAGAAATGAACAAAGGTAAAAGTCTACCATTTTGAGGAGCCAATCCTCCAGCAACTGATGTGGTTGTTTACTCAGCCTTATAGGAATGGTAATCTCTATTGATAAGTATTTAAAAATAAATAGATAATTAATTCTCTCACATTATAAGTGGAGCAGCCAAGCTCTTCATGGACAATTACATTAGTACAGATAAATAGGCATACATAGAACTTTAGACATGTTTAAACCTATGTAACGTGCTGCGTGTATCTCAGTAGATACCACATACAAATTGAGCTGCCAAATATGGCTTGGCTGGAGTTGTATCTTCTCTTTTTTTTTTAAAACGAAATATTAGCTACACACATTGCAGACCTCTTCTTGAGTCAAGCTCAACAATACTGGAAATAGAGAAATAAATTCACCAAGCTGTTAACTACCTTGGCCTGCTCTACATCCAGACTTTCTAAGTACGAATCTCAAATAGTTATGCTGCTGCAATACCATCTTTCTTGGAGGAGTAGAATCACAGCTAAAAATATAGAATTAACTTTTGAAAAAACAATATATTGTTTTAACAGCTTAAAGAGTTACCCATGAAAGTAAACAAACTTCAAACCCAGTCAAGTTGCAAAACACTCTAACACAGGAGAAAACATTTATAAGTAAAATGCCTCTTGACACAGTGAAAAACATTCTGGCATTTCAAGAAATGACAGCGGGGGAGGAGGTGGGGGGAAAGGTTACAATGACCAGGTTTGGCAATCTTGGCATAGATAAAATTATTGTGTCAATAGAACTGGAGTCAGAAATATGCTTATGGAACAGATGAATGCTTGTTTTTTGTCAGTACAAGGCCTGGCCCACAACTTGAACCAGATAAGCTTGTTATGCAAATGACATTAGCCATCAGGAAGGAGGTAGATAATGAAATTATTCTAAAGCTAACCGCTCATCACAAGGGTGACAGAAACATCAGGCAAGGTACCAACATATGGATAAAAGTATGGAATTTATACAATCATTGCTTTTAATTTATCATAACTAAGCTATCACAAGGCAGGCACCATTAAATATACAACTAATACACATATATGAGCCAATTATCAGTAACAGCTAAAAGATTTGCAGTTGTTTGACCCAATGTTTCATTATTTAATTTTTTTTCCTAGAAAACCTACTAGCATAAATCCAAGCCCCCATAAAAATATTTTGTAACCTCCACGACATAACAGCCTTAATAAAACATGCACAAGAATGGAACAATGTCATGGAGAATTCCCTTTCAGTGTTCTCTCATAGGCAGCTATAGAACTAACAAAATTATTACAGTTGCTGCATCTCTTCATGTTAAGAGACTGCATATCAGTATGCTTCCTTACTTCATTGTGTGTTAGCGTAAAAAATTAAAAGCAAGATCTGTAACCCTGCAGATGTTGCTAGTGCGAGGAAGTAATTAAGCAAAAGTAATTGAAAAACAAATTGATTAAAAATACACAGTGGGAAGATATCAAAAATTGAAAGGACAAGATTAAAAACAATGTATGTTGAACTAAAGGACTGAACAAATGTTAAATTTAATTTTTTATACTGTTCTCAGTCTCAGCAGAGACTTCTAAAAAGGAAGACCCACTGGTGCCAGAGTTCCCCAAAATGGAGGGAATGTTTTATGTCCATAAACACTGTAAAATGAATGGTTTTCTATAACAGAACGGAATTCATCCATAACACAGTGACTTTTGTAGTTAACCACTGATTCCGCCACAGATTACAGTGCACACTGATGAGTAAAAAAGGACATGCATTATGGAGAAACAGAACTTAATTCAATCTGCATTGAAGGGATGTACTTCTACTACTTACACTGGAATAGATCCTGAGTCACACTGCGGTAATGATAGTAACAGCTTTCTGCTGCAAGCCAAGCATTACATTTTGCCTAACCTTCCTGACCAATTTAAACATAAGCATGATAAATTGGAATATTTTTTAAAAATTGTTAATAAAAGTTGCATTAATCTTTCTATTCTTAACTCATTCTAAAATGGGAAGACACTGTCACAAAACTGACTGAAAAAGTTGTTAGGTACAGATATTGTACTACTCCACAAGCAACTGTAGATACACTGATACACAACAGATTAAAAATGGAAATCTACAGGTTTTCAAATCTATCTTGAAAAGTCAGTATCGGCGAGATGTGTTCGAAGTATTTAGTTATCTGAACAGTATAAACTCGCCAGTGTTTGACAATATTATATCCCATGTTATACAATTCAATCTTTATCAGGTCACAATTAAATCCTAACGAACCCTAAAAATCACTCATAAAAGTTGCTTTAAGATTTTGCTTTAAGAATATAATGCTAACAGCTACTAAATTGCAATTCCTTAGCTCACTGTCAAAAGACAAAAGACAAATCAAAATCTTATTTTAGTTCAATGACTATCACATCCAGTGTCATGGTTTTGTGATTTTCGGTTATTGGTATTCCACATCATAACATCATGTAGTGGACATACCTAGTTCTCAGAAGAGAAGGACTACTACA